>NC_025996.2:142505879-142655879 GCF_000442705.2 Elaeis guineensis | reverse complement strand
GAGGAGCCCCGACGTGGTGGATTTGGAGTACGCCGACCTCAACCTCAGGGACTTGTACGGCGCCGGTCATGTCAGTCCGTCCTCCATCCATCCTCTCCTCTCCATTTTTCCTTCTTTTTTCCCCGGTAAATTTTCCTTTTTTTTCTTTCTTTTTGAGCTAAAAATTAACTAACAAAATGAATGGCAGCTGGGTCACGTGCGGATCCGGCAACATGTGAATCCCCTCAGCTCGGGTTTCTCCGTAAGTGATTTCTTTCCTCTTTCTGAAACTCTCTCTCTCTTTCCCCCCACTTTTCTTTTACATTCATTCTTTATAATCTTAAGTTAATATGCTTTTCCTCTTTGTCTTTTTTTAATTTTATTTTTGGCAACACAAAAAAAGGAGTGCAGGCACCAGTGCAGGTTCCGGACTGGCAAGCAGTTTTCCAGGACTCGACGCTGCCGCTTATGGTGGATATCGGCTGTGGTATGAACATGCTCAGCTATAAATCATGAATAAGTAATATGTTAACAGTTCTATCTTCTTTGACGTGGTTATAATCCAGCAAATGGAAAGATAATTTCCAAGACGTAGATTATATAAAAATGACTGTTAGGGATGCAAAAGAGGTGTTCACACTACAGTGAAAATGGTAAAAGGCGACGCTATAAAAGGTATTTTACGATACTAATAAGCGTCGGAAATAAGCTTTATGACGCTTCAAAAAGCATCGCGAAAGCGTCGCCCATGTAAGAGTGGAGACAAAAAGCGTCGACGCTTTTTAAAAGCGTTGCAATATTTTCTAACGACGCTTTAAAGCATCATAAAATTAAATTTTATCGGTATTTTTTAACGTCGTTAATGACAACGCGTCCTCCACTCTACCAAGACACTTTCAAAGCGTTGGCAGTTAAGTCACTAGCGACGCTTATAAGCATCGTTAATCAGTCTATTAACGACGCTTATAAGCGTCGTTAATTTTTTTAATAGAAAAAAAAATATACAGGTTTTATATACAAAAAAAAAGAATACATATATTTCTGTACAAAATTATATCAATTATTCAAACATAAACCTGTACAATCATCATCATTCACACCAAAAGCAAACTTCAATAGCAAATTTAACCAAATCAAGAGACATTGTTTTATATAAATAAAAATAAAGTACTAATCGTCCATTACAATCAAGACTTCAACCTAACTAAAAGCATACAGAAAATATAAAACTACAATAAAAATAAAATGATGTCAATCTGCAGGCGGATAGTCGTCGCTGTCTCCACGTGACGTACCGCCGTCTCGACGGGTGCCTAATATGCCAGGAGCCTACAAGAAACAAATGAAAAGCTTGATTTGCATATCTATAAATAAAAATATATAGATCATTAAATTAATACAAAAATATATATTTAATAATATGTGTTTACTTGAGATGGGCCATACATCTCTAATAAAGATGTAAGCCGATCAATCTGTCCCCTCATGGCCTGCATCTCGGCACGGCTTTGTCGCATCTCCTCCATCTCAGCGGCACGACTCTGTCTAATCTCCTGTATCTCCGCCTCGAGTCTGCGGACGCGTAAATCTTGAGCATCTACTGCAGCATGCTGCGTATATCTACTAACCTCAGATAACTGAGTGGGGGTGACTCCTACTCCATAACCTGTCACTCGGTCGTAGCGTCCTGGTTCCATCAACTCTGTGAACACTTCGGCCTCGATACGGCTCTGCTGCGTAGTTGCTGCGGACTCGTCGTCATGCTCTGCAATGAGAGATGTAGTCCTCTCTTGTATTTATTTTGAAAATAAGAGTTATACATTAATAGTTAACAAAATTAAATTAAAATCATTGCAAAAAATAGAATATTAATAATGCCGTACATATAAATCTCTCGACTCATCTCGAACAAAAGTACCATCCTAATGAGTATGAGTCATCCGGTAAAACTCCACTTTATCGGATTCCCTCCCATGCTCATCCATCTACACAAATAATTTCAATTTTAAGCAAACAGTTATAACAATTTTAAAAAATATATGAGTATCATGATACAGATATGATCCACGATACATAATGATATTAGTTATATAAATATTTCAATATAAAAATTAAAAGTTAATTATGAAAGTTTAAGAAACATACAAACTCCTGTCGGAGTCGTGCATAACTCTTCGACTCCGATGTATAAGGAACAGACTGGTCTGCTCGTGCAGCTCTACCAATAGCAGAATAAGTCTGTAAAATAAAATAAAGAACTTGTTATATGTATAATATATAATATACAATATAAATCAATATTTTTATAAAATATTTAAAAGAAAAGATAATGAGCAGATAATATATCTGTGCCCTCTCGGAGAATCAATAATGAACCAACTTCATCCACTGATGAGGGGGTACATCAGGAGGATAATTCCTAGCAACCTCCTCCTCTGTCATACCCTGTCTCATATAGTTCCTCTTCAATTATGCTCTATATTCTTTCCATTTGCGGTTGAGAGACTTCATTATAAAATCATGAGTGGATGGAGGGAGAACAAACTTGCTCTATAAAAAAAAAAAATTAAATGAAATAAATTATATAAGTGATTAACAATTAATATACAATATGAACATCAATTCATTACCTCTATAACTCGGAGGAGCTCAACTTTGTACGTTGGAAGCATGTCATTCCATTTTGCATAGCCCAATGGACATAGCTGAGGCCTCCGAGCAACAGTCCCCAAAAATGAAGTCAATAAGCAGGCAGCTTTCTTAATTGGCTGACCAAGCTGATTGCACTCCACAACAATTCTCTCGTCCTCATGCATCTGCCACACATCTCGTACTATTGTGGGTCCGCATCTAGGGCGTACTCTCCCGGATCCGTCTGCAAAAAATATATAAAAGTAACGATATCATAAATATACATAAAATGAAATAAAAATAAAATTACATGAAAGACAATATATACCCTGCACGTGTATCTCATCATCTGACTGATGAACAGGAAGATCGTACTGTGCTGATGATGAAAAATCCAGTCGGTATAACCTCTTAGAAAACCATTCCATACCAAATGTTCTTCAACAATTTGTGGATCTAAAGAAGAACTATTTACACATTTCCGACATGGACATAAAATCTTTCCATTCAAACTACTTTTCTCCATATCAAATTTAATGAAGTCATGAACTCCATCTAAATATTCTTTACTATTCCTTGGTTTATTTATCTAACTTTTGTCCATTGTAGAATAAAAATGACCGAACTTGCAACTTATCTAAAAATAAGAAAAATTATACAATCTATATTAATGCAATGAGTAAAAAATATCAGTCATTTCATAAAATCCAAAAAAATAACAGCTATTGTAGTTCATTATATAACTTGAAGACTCAAAAATACATCTAGATATGATATGGTTTGCATAGTAAATGCTTGCTATCATCAACTAATAGGTAAAGGAAGTCCTATTCCATTCAGAAAATGCATTAATTCTATAGGTCAATTACAGTAATCAAATGATATGCAATAAGAGCCGAAAAAAATTTCGATAGTATTTTCCCTTAGTTCTCCCATATAGGGAGAACAAAAGGAAAATATCGTCCGAAATTTTTTTCGAATCCTCAGCATATCATTTGATTATCGTAATGACCTATAGAATTACTCACATTTTCCAAACTGTCCATACTGAACAATCAATTGATCAATGTACATAATTCTTTTACCCATACAAAAATAAATAAATATACAGATACAATAGAATATGTACATTAATCAAAAGATGGGTCTATAGTTCTATGCAATGCAATTTTTTTTAAAATTAATTCATAATTAACATTACCTGGCATCTTTCATCGGCCTGAGCGCGTAGGGCTGGATGCCTTCGGTGCCAACTGGGACCAAAGACCCGAGCGTGCAAGGCCGAGACCCAAGTCTCGTGCATGTTAATTAAATATTGTGCACTGTGTGATAAACTTTTAACAACTAAATTAGATAATTATTCGATGGCAACCAAATAATAAAAGAATCAACAAAATAAACCCTTAGGATTAGCATGCATCCTAACCAAGTCATTCAAAATTCTCATATACAATAAAACAAACAATCTCTTTTCCAAAGTCAGTCTAGCCATCAAAAGCTAAGGTATCACAATTAAATCTAGAAATAATTAACAAAAATAATTAAAATATTATCTAAATCCTCTAACTACTACGTACACTTCCAAATAATACCATATACGAGAATAATCTTCCAATCTAAAAAACAAAACATTATTAGAGAAATGAATTACTTACAGTGGACAATAATACGAGAAAATACTGGACAATATTATTTTCGTCAAATACCTGCATTCAATAAAAAAATATGACAGTCAATAATTAATTTATATTTTATCTATTTTAAATTATCCAAAATATATTTAAAAAAAAATTTCAAATTATATACCAAAGGTCGGAGAGTGAGGAGGCCGAGGAGCACCGGTAGCTGGAAGGGAGGCGGTGCGGTCGGGGAGCAAGGGGGCCAAGGAGCACGGCCCGCTGGGAGGGCCGGGGATGGGTGTCGGAGGCCGGGGAGGGAGGACAGCGGGGCCACCCGTCGGCTGGGTCGGTGGCCGGGCCGGGGGGCAGTGGGGTGCGGTGTCGGGGATGGGTTTCGGAGGCCGGGGAGGGAGGACAGGGGGGCCACCTGTCGGCTGGGTCGGTGGCCGGGCTGGGGGGGCGGGGGGGGTGGGGGGCAGTGGGGTACGGCGTCGGGGAGGGGGATGGTGGGATGCGGCCGGGTCGGGGAGGGGGACCGGGGGGTCTTTTGGGCCTGCGAAGACGGCCGCCGGGAGGGGGGAGGGGAGGAGGGCCGGTGGGGTGGCTTCGAGGAGGGCTGACGGCGTACGGCGTGGACGGCGCGGGTGCGGCGTGGACGGCGCGGGTGCGGCGTGGACGGCGCGGGTGCGGCGTGGACAGATGCGGTAGCAGAGGGGAGCGGCGTGGACGGCGGGTGTGGCGCCGGCGGCGGAGAATCAGCGGAAATGGGGGCCGGGAGGGGATTAGGGCACGGGGGAACGGGAGGAATGGGTGGGAGGGGGCGGCGGCAGATAGATTAGGGCACGGAAGAATGGGGGTCGGATTAAGCGAACCTAACGACGCTTTTTAGCGTCGTTAAATAATGACGCAAAAAAGCATCGGCATTTTCTTTATTTAACGACGCTTTTGCTAAAAGCGTTGGCGTTGACAATGCTGAAATTTTACGACGCTTTTAAGCGTCGTTGAAAATATGACGCTTTTTAAAAGCGTCGGCAGGTCAGTGCAATCTGCCGATGCTTTCAAAAAGCGTTGGCAAAAAACGGTGGTTAATTCCCCTTTTTACTGTAGTGTCACTAAGAGGCAAGTTCTAGGATACCCTATGAACCGACCATGGATATTCAATGACTAATAATATCGCATGGAATCATAATTACCCAACTGCATCGGGTATAATAACAACAAGAAAATCTAAAAAAGCAAGAAAGACATGAGACATTATTAACTAACAGAAAAGAATTATTGAGATGCTTTTTTTTTCCCCGATGCTTTGTTGTGCATTAAAAAAATAATAATAATAAATTTTAATAATAATAATTTGAAAAAAAATAAAAAGTCCAAGGCTATTTGAGATGGGATTTAAGAAGCCTTTCTATGAAGATGTGAGACATCAATTAAGGCTATTGTTGCTTTAACACGGAGCACCCTGAATGCAAGGAAAAATGTTGCGAGGTGAGAGTGAAACAGAGGTAGCTAGGAATTGGTATGTTGGATTTGGATTTGGGGACTAGCACAGGTTTAAGCCAATGGCAAGAAGAATGAGGGCAGTGAATTGGGAGTGCACGTAAAGACATGGCAGTCAGGTTGGGAATAGTTGCTGAAGTATTATTGAATATGTATAGCATAGAGCGGCATGCCTTTTCTAGTTGTTGTTAGTGTTGCTACCAATCTCCCAGTCTGAGGTCGGACGTCGAAGTAGTCGCAACCGATGTAGATCTTCTGCTATAGCTTCACCCGAACACCTGCAAAAGAAGTCCACACTGGGGGTTGGCTCCGGTGTAGACCCTCCGACGCTCAAGTTAAAGAGATGGAGAATGATGAAAAGAAAAAATTAGGAGTCGATCGATTACGTATCTTGGAGGATCCTGCAACCTTTATTTATAAGAGAAAAGTTTGAGATGTACTTGACTCAGAGTCCTGATGATTTTTGGCTTAGTCAGACGAATAGATTCAGAGGACTTTCCCTTTATGGGAGATCCAATCGCAAAGGAATCATACCTTATCTGGACTTTCCAGATTTGGAGAGAAAGAGTCTATAGACAGATGTAATAGTTCAGCAAGGACCGACCTAGTTGGTCTTCCTGGGCAACAGCCAATCTAGTAGGTCTTTCTCGGCAACAGCTGGCCTAGTAGGTCATCATAACTAAGGAATGTAGGATTTTGCAATCTGAAGTTGATCGACTTGAAGTAGGTTAGCTGTTGAGGCAAAAAAGAATCAGACTGAGGAAGAAGACTTGCTGCTAATTTAATATATTATACTAGACGATCACTGCAAATGTCATCTCATGTAGCTTAGCTATAACTTGCTCGGCGATGACAAGGTTGTCTAGGCGAGGTCGAGGTACAGATCTACAACAGATGCCCCCTACTCAAGATCGAGCTGCAAATAGGTCGGTCGAAGAGAGTACTTAATCCGAGATTGAGGCTAAGAGGATCACCAATCACTGAGGACAAGTGTCAAGAATCGAACGACTAAGGCGAACCGTCTTTGAATTTGGAGCGTCTATTCCTCGAATCCACGGAAGCTCTGCTTTGACCAATCATCAGGCGACACTTGTCGAACATCGATCGGAGAAGGTAAATCGTCAGTAGATTAGAGCTGTTCTGGGGTTTTATAAATTGGTCATGGTAATTTTTTTTTACTGCTTTTACTATTCAAAAAGGGAGGACTCTGGCATTTTGGTGATTCTACGAACTTGCTCGATAAAGTCGAGCTATTTACTCGAGCAAGTTGGTCTTCCTCCGTTTGCTCGGCCACTTTTCTTTTAGGTCAGTCCTTTTTTCAGCCACAAATGATTTTAGTTTTTCTGTCGACACCTGGAGCACAGGTGATGGCTTTAGGAGTGCGGGCCCTGGACCATCAAGTTCGGATGACGACATTAAGAGTGTTACCCCCAAGATGTTAAGCTCGGGGGATAATATTAGAAATATGGACTCTGTATCTGACATAGCTTATTCTTCGGGAAGATCCGAGATTCTGAACTTCTGTCCATATAGGGTGGATTCTGTCCTTTCTTTCTAGGACTTAGAAGTCCTCAGATTAAAATACCAAATTCCTTCTGAGTATATACTGGAGGTGGCCGTTCCGGATGAAAGAATAGCTCTTCCTCGTCCAGGCCGGTTTGATCCATACGAGGAAGCTCTGAAGGCCGGAGTTCGGCTGGTCTTCCACTATCTCACAGTGAAATTTCTTAAATTATATACAATAGGTTTCTTAGTGTCGTGCCGAACTCGTGGCGCTAGATCATAGGCTTCTTCGCTCATTGCCTTCTCCTCAGAGTCGAGCCGACCTTCCATCTTCTTCAGGCCTCCTTCATATTGAAGGAGCATTCCACAGAGAATGGGTGGTGGTATGTTTCTCCTCGGTGGGCACGTCATCTCTTTTAAGGTGCTCCTTCTTTAGTTCACAACTAGAAGGAGCGCTTTTTCTTCATCTCGGTCGAGCAACTCTGGACTTCTACACGTCATGGGGTAGACCTTATAGGTCGGCGATTAGGGCTCTAGTTTTGTCTGACATCAAGAAGGTGTTAAAGCGGATCTTCAGTTAGACTCCTTCGCTAATTGAGTTTCTTACCGAGGACACTTTGTTCAGGGTTGGATTAATTCTAGCCGACCCAAAGAGTGAGTTGCTTTTCATAATCTTCTTTAGCTCGTCATTTTTTACATTTTTACTGACTTCGTATTCCATGTAGAAATGGACCCCAAGGATGCCGAGGCTCTTCGTCGGGCAATGAAGAGAAAGAAGACAAGCGTGGCCCCATCTCCAAAGTGCGGCCGCATCGAGGCTGTTCTTGCTCAGCCCATTGCCTGGGGCTCCTCGAGGCCGAGTGGAACTCTGAGGAGAGAATCGTCGGCACCAGCGAGGGCAGTGGTGCTACTGCAATCAGCTGCTCTAGGAGAGCCTGCCCCCCGAGCCAACACATCTTCATCGCAGAGGAGTTCGGGCAGGCCTCAAATTTTCGTGAAGATGTCTCCGCGAACGGCCGATGTACAGGTCGGGTCTTCTGCTTCAATAGGAGCATCTTCGGGTGCTGAGGCCTAGGATACTAGGTCGGGCATAAACAATTTTCAAGTTGTTCGGTCTTTGATCTAGTCAATCCTCCTACCGATCAACGTTGAAGCCTTCAACATTGAAGGTGGTGCATTCCATATGCATGATGCATACGACTCTATACTTCAGGTAAGTGATGATCTTCTCATGCGGCTCGATCATTATCGATCTTAATATTTGATACTAAATTTTTTATTATTTTTTTTAGCTCACCCATCATGTAGACTACTATATCGAGGCGATGCGTGAAGCTCGGCACATCTCAAGGGAGGTCGAGAAAAAAGCCGACCAGGCTAGTAGAAGGGCAGATGACATCCAACTGGCAAAGCTGAAAGCCGAAGAGAAGGCTAAGTCGCTGGAGGAGGAAATAAAGTGACTAGAATTCAAGCTCTCAAAAGCTCGGGTCGAATTTGAAGCTCGACTATCGGTTGAGAAAAAAAAGTACGAGGATGAGTTGAAGGCCGCTAAGGTCGCCACGATTGAGGCCTTCAAATTTTCGGCTAAGTTCTGCAACATCAAAGGGGACTTTGGGGTTGCCTCGTATGTGCAGGGTATCGTCGACCTCAAAGAAAAGGTCAAGAAGACAGCTCTAGATTTTGACCCTTGCTTATTGGAGTCTGACGACGAGGAGGAAGTCGGCGAGGGCGGAGATGAAGGTCTGCAGGTTGAGGATCTCTTCAGCCCAGAGCGTGAGGACAGGAGAGCCGAGGAAGCAATTTCAGCCGCACTTTCGGCTGTTATCATTCTTTTCGATCGAGCTGAGGTCGAAGATCCACCCGCCCCTCAGGCCTAAAGCTTCTTGCTTTCACTTTTATTTTGTATTCCAGCTCGGGCATGTTCAAGCTTCTTTGATCAGTACCATTTTGCAACTTTGATTGTCGTCGAGGTATTTTGTAACAAGCCAATCTTGTAAAAAAAATTTTCTTTCAATGAAAATGTTTCTTTTACCTGGCCAATCATTGAGATCAATTACCGATTTTTGTTAAATTCTTGGGGATAACAATTATCGATCATAGGCGATTCTCCCAATGATGAGCAAAAATCATTTCGTTGGAAAACGTATTTCATTCCTCGACTGCAGCCAGAAATAATCTGTTTAAGTTAATGGCAAACATGTTGTGTTCTTTGACCGTAGTCGAGGATCGCATATTGTGTTGATGGAGGACACGTTCGATTCCTCGACCGTAATCAAGGCCGCGTGTTGTGTTGATGGAGAACATGTTTTGTTCCTCGGCCGTAGTCGGGGACTGCATGTTGTTGATGGAGAATATGTTCCGTTCTTTGGTCGTAGTCGGGGACCTCATGTTGTGTTCTCCAGCCGTAGCTGGGGGACTGCGTGTTGTGTTGATGGAAAACATGTTCCGTTCCTCGGTCGTAGTCAAAGACCGCGTGTTGTGTTGATGGAGAACACATTCCGTTCCTCGACCGTAGTCGGAGACCGTGTGTTGTATTGATGGAGAACACATTTTGTTCCTCAGCCGTAGCTGGGGACTGCATGTTTCGGACATATCATATTCTACCCGTGGGCAAATAACATATATTTTTCAAAAGAACACATAGTTCAATAAAATAAAAGAAATAATTTATTATTCGATTTAAAAATAACGAATCATTACAGTTCAAGGATGGTAGATACGCAAATTATCTTCATTCCAAATCCTGGGATCGAAGTTCCATCTAGCCGTCTGAGTCGGTAAACTCCTGATCGGACTATTTCAGCAATGCGGTAGGGATCTTTTCAGATCGGCGCAAGCTTCGACCACTCCATCGGACGAGAGACTTCAGCTCGACAAAGGACTAACTGTCCTGTCAAGAAAGACTTTTTCAACTCGGGAGTTGTAATATCGAGCTACCCTCTATTGATAGTTAGCCATCCGAATTCGTGCCTGCTCATGTGTTTCTTCTAGTAAGTCCAGATTTGCTCTTAGTCCAAAGGAGTTATCGTCTGTATCAAATTCTTCTGCCTGCAGCGTTGGCAAACCGATCTCAAGTGGTATTACGGCTTCAGTCCAAAGGTCAACTTGAAAGGAATTTTTTCTATTGGAAGTCGCTGAGTCGTTCGATATGCCTATAGCACATGATATAGCTCTTCGACCCACAATCCCTTTGTCTGACTGAGCCGAGCTTTTAATTCCTATAGTAAGGTCCTGTTCGTCACCTCAGCTTCGCTATTACTCTGAGAATGAGCTACAGAAGTCAGTTCGTAGTTGATGCCCAATCTACTGCAGAATCTTTTGAATTTCGGATTATCATACTGTCGTCCATTATCGGTAATAACCGCTCGTGGCAGACCGAATCGACATATGATTGATTTTCACATGAAGTGACAAACCTTCACCGAAGTGATAGTCACTAGTGCTTCCGCTTTCATTCACTTGATGAAGTATTCGATTGCGATAAGTAAGAATTTTTTTATGTACTGCCGCTATTAGGAAGGTTCCAAGGATGTCCATTCTCCATTGAGCGAAAGATCAAGGGGTTGTAATCGGAGCCAAAGGGATAGAGGGTCGGCACTGAATATTTGAAGTTCTCTAGCATTGGTCACATCTGTTCACCCAGTCGACAGTATTTTTTTACATGGTTGGCCAGAAATACCCCTGTCGTAGCACTTTATGAGCAAGGGCTTTACCCCCCAAGTAGCTGCCGCAGATTCCCTTATAAACTTCTCGTAGAGCATACTTAGCTTCTGAGGGATGGAGACACTGAAGCAAAGGTAGGATAAATGATCTTTTATACAACCTTCCATCGTAGACGAGGTATTGGGCAGTAAGATATTTCAACTTCTTAGTTTCATCTCGATTAGTAGGCAACATTCCATCTTGTAAATAACGTAATATGAGATCTATCCAGCTTGGCAGTTTGCATCACTTCATGCTCCTCGATGCTCGGCTTTTCGAGGGTTTCGAGATATGAGGTCCTCCTTAGGTCGGTCGCACCTATTGTTGCTAGCTTCGAAAGTAGATCGGCCCGCATATTTTCCGCCCGTGTTATCTGCAGGATATTCATTGTATCGAAGCTGGAGGCAAGAGCTTTGACCTTCTGCAAGTACTTCATCATGTTCGGCTCTCGAATTTTATATTCTCCCTACACCTGGCCGACAATGAGTTGTGAGTCACTATGAACTCTGAGGTGCTTCACTCCTAGATCTTTTGCCATCTTCAGTTCCGTCATCAATGCTTCATATTCAGCTTCATTATTAGAGGTTGGGAACTCAAAGCGCAAAGCATATTCTGCGACCACTCCATCTGGGTTGGTTAGAATCAATCCTGCTCCCACGCCTATGGTGTTCGAGGATCCATCTACATAGAGAATCCAACATTCGTTAGTTGATAAGATGATCTCCCTAACATTTTGTTCTTCGTTTGGGATAGTGCATAAACCAATGCCTAAGCTTTGATGGATGGTCGAGATAGGTACTTAATATCAAATTCATCTAGCTCCACGGCCCATTTGGCTAATCACCCCGAGGTCTTTGGTCGATGGAGCATTGATCTTATGGGCTGATCAGTGAGGATGGCAATAGTATGAGCTTGGAAGTAGGGTCGCAACTTCTTGGACGATATCACGAGAGCATAGGCCACCTTCTCAAGCTTCGTATACTTTGTCTCAGCATCATGGAGTATTCGGCTGACGTAGCAAATCAACTTTTGCACCTTAGCCTCTCAACGGATAAGGATGAAACTGATTGCAACGGGAGAGATGGCAAGGTACAAGTACAACACTTCTTCAGGTTCAGGCTTGCTAAGAAGTGGAGGTGAGCTAAGGTATTTTTTCAGATCTTCGAAGGCGGCTTGGCACTCCTCCGACCATTGGAAGTTTTTCGCTTGTTTGAGAGCTTTAAAAAAAGGTAGGCTCTTTTCAGCCGACCTAGAAAGGAATCTATTCAAAGCTGCAATTCTTCAAATTACGTGCTGCACTTCTTTAATCATCCCTGGTGGCTTCATTTCTTGGAGAGCTTGAATCTTCTCTGAGTTTGCCTCGATCCTTCTTTGAGACATTATAAAATTAAAGAATTTGTTGGTGGTGACACCGAATGCACACTTGCTGGGATTGAGCTTTATCCAACATCGCCGTAGCACTGCAAACGATTCCTCAAGGTCAGCAATATGATGTTCGACAATCCGACTTTTGATGAGCATATCATCGATATATACCTTCATGTTTCGGCCTATTTGCGTCTTGAAGATTTTGTTGATAAGTTGTTGGTAGGTTGCTCCAGCATTTTTGAGACCGAATGATATAACCTTGTACAAAAAAGATCTTGGTCAGTAATAAAGGCAGTTTTCTCCTTATCCTCGGGGGCCATTCGGATCTGATTGTATCCAGTGAATGCATCCATAAAAGAGAGGAGCTGATATCTCGAGGTCGCATCCACCAGCTGATCAATACGAGGTAGGGAGTAACTGTCCTTAGGACATACTTTCTTGAGGTTGTAGTCAATGCATGCACACCACTTTCCATTTGGTTTTGGGATGAGGACAACATTGACTAACCACTCTGGATAATATACCTCTTGTATGAACCCGGCTTTTAAAAGTTTGTCTACCTCTTTTTGTATAGCCTTCTGTCGATCAGGGGCATAAAGATGTTTCTTCTGCCTGATTGGACGATACTCTTGGTCTACATTGAGTTGGTGTACCATGACATCGGGATCTACTCCTATTATATCTGAAGCCGACCAAGCAAATATATCGGCGTTTACCTGTAGAAAACAAATGAGATAAAGACGATCTTCTTCACATAAGTTTGAGCCGATTTCGACCACTTTACTTGGATCTTCACTAATGGGCATTGATATCAGGTCGTCTACTGGTTGTCTTCTTTGTTCAGTTTTCTTGTCACGTCGATTGTTTCACAGGTGCCGCTCCTTGCAGGGTTGCCATATAACATTCCTTCACGAGTGGCTGATTTCCTCAAAGCTCATCGATCCCTTCTGGAGTAGGAAACTTCACCATCAGGTGATAGATCGACACTATAGCTTTAAGTGCGTTGAGTCCAGATCGACCTAATATAACATTGTACACAGATGGACTTTTTACGATAAAATAGTTTATTTGTGCAACCGCATGTTTTGGAGCTCGTCTGGCTATGGTAATTAACAGGATGGTTCCTTCCACTGGGATCGTAGTACCCGAGAATCCGATTAGTGGGGTAATCCTTTTCGTTAATAGTTCAGAATCCAAGTTCATACGAATAAAAATATCATAAAATAAAATATCAACTGAACTTCCATTATCAACTAGGACTTGATGTACATCATAATTAGTAATATTTAAAGAAACAACGACATGATCATCATAGGGACATTTTATTCCATTCAGGTCGACATTCGAGAAAGTGACTTCTTCACTGACTTTTAGCTTCTTTGCCTCCTTACCTTTAGCTCGGCTAGGACTTGGGGTGCATCGACCGAGCTGTCCCCCAAAGATCATATGAATCTTCCCTGCAACTGGTTGATCTCTGTAGGAATTTTCTTATCGAGGAGGTTCGTCGCATGGGTTTCTCGAGATTTGTCATTCGTCAACATATCGATGAAGGCGTCCACACCAGATTAATGCCTCAATCTCCTCCCTAAGTTGCCGGCACTCTTCAATGTCATGTCCGTGATCATGATGATATCTGTAGTACTTCCTTGGATCTCTCTTGTGTGCCGGAGTAACCATCTTCCTTAGAGGAGGTAGGTCTTTTTGTCGCCCTATCTTCATTAGGATCTGAGACCGAGGGATATTCAGTGGAGTGAAATAATGAAATCCCGAGGAGGGGACTTAAATCGGCGAGGTGGTGTAGGAGATTTAGGTCGGTTGTTATGGGGTGGGGTCCAAGAACGACGAGATTTAAGTTTAGGACGTCGATGCTGCACTCGTCAGGGTCTTTCTTTTTCTGTTGTTGTCCGGAGTTTTGATGAGATGCCTGGGCAAGATTTTTCCCTTGCTGATCCCAAGCTTCATCGGTCTGGGCATAATTCTTAGCTCGCTCCAACATTTCAGAAAAATCTTTTGGATAATTTAAATTGAGGGAGTAAAGGAGGTCTGAAGTCCAGCTTTGAACGTAGTCATCGCCACGGACTGATCTAGATTTCGTACCTCTAGAGTAGCAGTGTTGAATCGACTTATGTAATTTCTAAGAGATTCATTCTTCTTTTGCTTAATATTGACTAGGAAGTTCGAATTACGCCACTGTCGGCGACTGCTGACGAAATGTACAACAAAAAGTTGGCTCAACTGATGGAATGAATGTATAGAGCCTGACTGTAAGTTGGAGCACCAATGATGAGCTGCTTTTCTTAAAGTAGAAGGAAAAGCTTGGCAAAGAGTTGCATCACTGGCCCTTTGTAAAGGAATCAAAGTATAAAAATTCTCCAAATGATCCATCGGGTCAGCTGTTCCATCGTAGGGTTCCATTTGAGGTATTTTAAATCGACGTGGAAAGGGTTCATCCATCAACCTACCATTTGAGGTATTTTAAATCGACGTGGAAAGGGTTCATCCATCAACCTCTGAGTGAAAGGCAGATCGACGTTGAATTTTAGGTCATCTTTTGGCTATTTCGATGTCCGAAGTGCATCCAGCTGTTGTTGCATTTTCCGAAGTTTCTTTTCTATCTCGTCTTCCCTAGTTTGTCGGTGCCGGGGAGAAGCATGATCTGGGGTCGAATCCCTCCTCGAGATAGGGGTAGAAGACCTATGACGGCGATGAGGACTCGAGGGTCAGCTATGACGACTAGTCCCTGCCCTTGGGTTGCGAGGGAGCCGATTTGGTGATCTTCATCGTGTTGGCCGCGCGTCTTCTTCAACGAGGGGAGGCTCCGTGTTTTGTTGTATCTCTCGTACTGCAGCTGACAGGGGCTATACTTGTTGGACAAAGCTATTATATTGGTCGTGGGAAATAGCCGGTGCCGGGGGTGCTACTGGTGCTGCTAGTGGAATGAGCGAAGGATTCTCTTGTACTGGCAGTATTTCATTGGTGGGCGGAATATTGTTGGCCTGCCGATTATTGAAACGCTGCGACATGTTTGATGCTCCTCTGCACGTCCTCATGGCGATTGACGAATGGTAATGGGCTTCCTCTCCTCTTGAAACAGGACCTTACGACTAGCTTTGAAGTAGGATCTCAAGACTAGTCGAAGAGGCCCCTTCCTCTAGTGCCAAATGTTGCTGTCGATCTCCTAGCCTGAGGTCAGACGTCGAAGTAGTCGCTGCCGATGTAGATTTTCTGCTGTAGCTTCACCTGAACACCTGCAAAATAAGTCCACACCGGGGGGTTGGCTTCGGTGTAGACCCTTCGATACTCAAATCAAAGAGATGGAGAACGATGAGAGGAGAGAATTAGGAGTCGATTGATTGCGTACCTTAGAGGGTCCTGGAGCTTTTATTTATAGGAGAAGAATTTGAGATGTATTTGATTCGGAGTCCTGATGATTTTCAGATTTGTTGGACGGATAGATTCGGAAGAGGACTTTCCTTTTATGGGAGATCCGATCGCAAAGGAATCCTATCTTGTCTGGATTTTCTAGATTTGGAGAGGAAGAGTCTGTAGATAGATGTAATAGTTCAGCAATGACCGACCTAGTTGGTCTTCCTAGGCAACAGCCGAGCTAGTAGGTCTTTCTCGGCAACAACTGACCTAGTAGGTCGCCATGGCTGAGGAATGTAGGATCTTGCTATTTGAAGTTGATCGGCTTGAAGTAGATCGGCTGTTGAGGTAAAAAGGAATCAGACTAAGGAAGAAGACTTGCTGCTAATCCAATAAATTATACTAGGCGATCACCGTGTCTATCCAATCCAGCAAATGCCATCTCGTATAGCTTAGCTATAACTTGCTCAATGATGACAAGGTTGTTTAGGCCGAGGCCGAGGTACAGATCTACAACAGTTAGGATGGGAAAAAAGGTGCCACCTTACCTTTCATAAGGGTTTGGTTTTAGGATTTTACTTTTTAAGAATGAAATTGATCATTACACAATTGAAGTAAAATTAGAATTTTGTGATTGATAATGTAATTAACTATAAAAATTAATGTATTCGGCATATGCTGTAAAATTGAACTGTTGATCTATTAGAGGGGCTATGCTTGAGAGATGTAGGTTTCCTGCTAACAGATAAACATTCCCAGGCAGCGGCAGGTTCCTCATTTGGCTCGCAAAAAATTCCCCTGAACCAAGAAACTATCTGGGATTGGAAATACGTCAGAAGGTATCAGACACAAGCTCTACTTTCACTACACAATATTTATTGAGATACTTACTGTATTTTTTGTGTTTGTTTCCATTTAAGATTGCATCTTTTAGCTTATTTTCTGTGATTGGATATTGCTTACTGATACTGGTATTACTCTATTAATGCAGTTAGTTCGGCGTTCAGATTTTTGGGTGAATGAGTTGGGTCTCAGAAACATGTCAGATCTTGTCTATCAAATAACTGCCTTTATGTAGGCAAATGATTATGAGCCATGTGGAACACTTACCAATGTCTTTTTTCAACAGCTACTTTATGTTTGCAAATGCCTCAGTATCCTTTGAGCAGTTGGTGTCCAGTTATCCGGGACCCCTGACATTAGTTTCAATATTGGTGAGCATATTCATGTTGATTCCTCATCTCAGATTAGTGAATAATTATGATATATTCCAAGATTACAGTTGACCTCAGGCTATTCATTCTTTTCTGGAGTTGTGAAGTGACAAGTGATTACAGGCACTGTCTTTGTTATAGATTAATAGAACATTATATACATAATTAAACTCACATGGAAGCTCTGCTCCTTGCAGTGTCCAGACCCCCATTTCAAGAAAAGACATCACAAAAGAAGAGTTATGCAAAAACCCTTGGTGGATTCTATTTCAAAAAATCTGTGTACAGAGGGACAGGTATACACTTTTAATCGTTATAGTTTCTTCGCATTGTATAACTATCTATAAGAGAAACATCTCTATCAAGGAAAAGCAGTGCAGTACTAAAATCATACTTCATTGGTCAAAGGTTCTATTATACTCTGTTTTTTAAAGGAAAGTAGTGGATGAGTTGAACAGTGTCTCTGCTGCTGGAATCTGTCATCACATCCACCATACATCTCCAGATTAAAACAACCTGTAGGCATATCCTTGCCAGTTAGTTCAAAGAAACACTAAGATCAGGCAGCAACTGTAGAAACATAGGGAATCAATTCATAGAATATATTTCCTTTCCAGATCTATTAGTGTTGGGAAGCAACTTAAATTTATGGTGAATTTCTATGTCCACAACTATTGCCAAATGAACATGCAAAAGATGTCTGGTGATATGTATTTTCACACCCTTAGACCAACGTTTTGGGAACAAATTGTCAATGATCTTATATATGAGCCTTTTTGGATATATAAGCAAAAATTACTAGAGGATTGAAAAAATACAGCAATGTGGTGATGCAACATGAGGATACCATGGGAAATTTTTTTTATCATGGTTATTTATGGTGTTTGCTGTTTGGTTGAGAAAAATAAAAATCCTTTGGAAAACAATTTATGTACCCCAAATTGTAAGATCTAATCTTCATATAATATGAGTTATTTTACATGTAGTCTTCCAGAAAATTATTGAGTACCATCCAAAATAAAGATAGAGATAATTTTGAGTTTAACAAATTATTTTTTCAATGGTATAGTTGATGATTATGTGCACATAGCTATGTAGATCAGCATAAGTTGCTGCATTGGTCCTTCTTCTCGCTTTTCTTAGCATCACTTTCTTTCGGATGTGATGGACCTGCCACCATTTTTCTGAAAAATAGTGAAAATGCCATAGTTTCCATTATCCTTATTGCATAATTTCACATTATAATACTATTATATGACATGATTAAGGACATGTGAAACTGCTACAAATGGCCAGTGGAGAATTAGAATGGCTTTCATTTTAAACTTCATTTATGTTAGTAAGATTAGAGGTATTAGAAGTAAGAACCTTTTCTACATTGTAACAAAAATGTTGTATTACCATCTTAGCTTAAACTAATGGAGGTTATATCAATATTATTTTCTCCTTGTGACTTTTATCACAAACTTCCAACTCATGGATCATGGGTATGAGCATATAGCTATCTAAATATCTTTTCTAATTCACAAAAAGTTCTATTAATTGCTACTACAGGAACTATTACAAGCAGCTAATGGACAAAGGAAAGTTGCTTGAAGCCCTCCAACCTATGAACCAAATCCTCCCCCATCACATACATCTTTCCCTTATTCAAACCCCAATTATAGGTTAGGTGATATCTCAGCTCCACTTATAAATGTCTCTTTCCCAACACCATTTCTGTGTTAACCTCCCATCTCCCTCTCCCACCATTGCTCACCTCTGATGCAACTTCTCTTAAAATCTGAAATGCTTTGCAATTTGCATGATCATATTCATTATGCATGAAACTTCATCAAGCCTTCCATGCTGCCAGCCACCTTGTATTGAATACCCTCACTGCTTCCACCACTCATCTGACAGCAGCTTTTGACAAGGATCAAGCTTCACATGTCAAGCAGGAAGGCAAACAATGGAAAAATGAGATATGTAGATGGGAAGAGAGCAACTGTACAGATAGAGTTGTGTTAAGGAAGGGATGTGAGCACCTCTCAAACAAAACATGGGAATAAAAAAATTGAATATTAGTTGATGTTTTATTCCCGTGGAATCCCGCATTTATTGTGGAATTTTTCATCCATGAAAATTGCATCTAAACTCCTATATAGGGTTATATTCCTTTCTGGTTTGAAATTCCTACGGATCATCAAATTCCCATATAATACCATGAAAACAAAATATACACAAACAGGCCCTAAATGTTTGCATAAGCTACTATCAATGGTGATGCTTATCTTTCATGGAAAGATCGGTTTGGTAGATATAATTTCTTCATTGAAGTCTTCATTCTCCAAATTCCTCTGATGCACAATGAGAACCACCATAATTAATTAGGTGAAAGAGTTGGAGTCTTCCCTTTTCAAATGCTTGTCTTACATGCACAACATACTAACACCCAAAAAATAATTGATGATCATAGATCTTGTAACCATCTCTATAATTTATTGCCACTTTAGTAAGGGAGCATTCAGTTTGGCATCTTTAGATGGAAAAGTAGGCCTTGCAAAAGTCTTACTCTATAGTGATTATTACATGTCTCTATGTCAAAAGTTCCCTTTTCATTTTCCAACCAGCAACATATTCATTATAAAATTTAATTTTGCCATCCATTGTTGCATTTAGTGGCACTATTTTGCTTTGAGGAAACCTCCTGACACCAGAGTGTCACAGCCTAGAGTGCTAGCATATCGCCTTGTGTGAAGTCTTCTATCCGACACTATGTGTACCTGATCCCTATGAGAATAGTTTGGGCCTTCATAGGTTAGTTTATAGCTATCACAAGATCTTTGAACCCTAGGTTTTTAAAAAAGTTGGATGCCTTTTTGTAGTAAGGAGGCCGGACGTGGTGCGGTTGTAGGAGCCTTACAGATCTAAATTTGGGGGCTTGACAACATAGAACATAGAATATTAGGAACTCAAGCATATTTTGAATAGGGTGTGCACTTAGATAGGATCTATCAATCTTAGTAGAAAAGGAGAAGTCCTATGCAATTTGCGAAACTGAGTTCAGAAAGTCTTCGATCGAAGCAAGTGTAAATACTGAAAAAAAATTTTCACGAAAATTCACAAAGGAACTTGAGCCGAGCCAATCTTGCATATGAAAGACAATGGAGATCATATGGTAACTACACCTAGAGGTTCATTTCTTTCATTCTGCTAGGTTGCCACTACATGTTGCTAGGCGTCACTGGTGGATTGTGGGATCAATGAGAATTATTTTGATGGTCAGTAATTCTCGGTTGATGAGTTGAAATTATTCTGATCTATTGAAAGAAGTTTCAATGATATTTTGATGGAGATTAAAATATGTCTCACTATCAGACAGAACAAAACCTACGGGATCACACATAAAAGAGGTTCTGATTGATCGAAATGTCGAATAGCGATTTTGAATCGCCAAAGGATCTAATTATCAATATGATTGATGATTGGACTAATATGTAAAAGTTACATGAAGGATTTGCTAAGAGTTAGTAAGTTATAAGAGGACTTAATTGCAATTATTGCTAATTATTTGATTTGAAATAATGGGGTTGAGTCCTAATCAAATTTAATTTAATTTAATTTGATTGGACTTGGTCTGAGTTTAACTCAGATTTTAAAAGGTTTAGACTCAATCAGATTATGATTTAAATGGAAACTCAAATCACCTTGGACTCTATCTTTAAAAAGGTGATTGACCAGAAGGACTCTTCCAATCCCTCATACCTCATAAGAAAGCTACGGTGATTTCTTTTGGCGTGTAGAATGTGGCGCATAAGAAAGGGATATGGGCGGCACACAAAAGTCTTAGCTCTTTTGGACTCTTAACAATCCTAACAAACCCTATAAATTAGGGATAAAAGGGTGCCTCCTTATGATCTCACAGTGATTTATGGAGATGGTTATCGTGGAAAACTAAGGAGGGCGTGCGTTAGAGGTAGTTAGCGCACAAGAGGAGAAAAAGGAGAGGGCGCTTTATATGATAGACGCCTCACCTTTCCTTTTGCTTTCTTCCTACATCCATGAGATGGATGTGTAACCTCTCTCTCCCTCTCTCTATTCCACATGTCCAACAGTTGGACACCCTCTCTTATGGTCCAAGAGTTGGACATGCCTTCTTCCTCTCCTTCTCCTCCATAATCAGTCTAAAAGTTGGATGGAAAGAAAAGAAAAGAGATTCGATCTCTGGTCTTTTTAAGATCTTTTTCTTTCTCATGAGAAGAGAAAGGGAAAAGAAATCAGATTAGATCTGATTTTTTGATCCTCCTATGGATCTTTTTGATTCTCTTGAGAAAAGAATCAAAAGAGATAAAAGATTCGACAACCCAAGAAGCGATCTCTGCAAGGAAGCTAGCATCCTAATGAGATCGAGATCTTCTGATCAGATTAGCCTCATATGAATACCTGTAGATGCTGGATACTTGTGCCGCTTCAAAAAAATTTTGAAGACATCCATAGATCATCGCATCGTAGATTCAACGGATCTTGAAGACATCCACGGATCATCGGATTGCGGTGAAGATCTATCCGTGCAAAGATAAAAATCTGATTTTTATTTCTACATAAATCTTAATTTTGTACATATAATGATTCCTGACTTTATGTTGAGATATGATCTTTATGCATGCTTGATTAGATTAGATCTAATTAGAGATTTGCTTTAACATCGTTCTGACATAAGGTTGTTCTGGCATAACGTTGATACATTATGTTGTATAGTTTTTCTAGAACAATGTTGAAAAGTTTTTGAAATTTTTCTTCTGCTGTGTATTTAAAAAAAATTTTAAAATCTCTACATACCGGATCACCATGTGATGGCGGTTCCTAACAGTGGTATTAGAGCCATCTCATTATTGCAAGATTAAGATTAGATTTCAGATCTGAAAATTATTTTCAAATCTGAAATTATGAATGATTATGGAAAGGAGATAGAGTTCAAGATTTGAAAATCTATTTTCAGATTTGAAAATCTGAATAATTGAAATTCATGCGATGGATTTCATGATCTGAAAATTTGTTTTCAGATCTAAAATTCAAATTGTTTTATGTTCATGCATTGATTTCAAGATCTAAAAATTATTTTACG
Source organism: Elaeis guineensis (assembly GCF_000442705.2). Lineage (NCBI taxonomy): Eukaryota > Viridiplantae > Streptophyta > Magnoliopsida > Arecales > Arecaceae > Elaeis > Elaeis guineensis. The sequence goes on along the minus strand of NC_025996.2, from coordinate 142,633,890 downwards.
ATCTGAAAATCTTATTTCTTATATTCATGCATCCATAAATTCGGTATCTAATTTTCATGTGATGTAAATCCTGTTAGATCTAAATTTATCTTTGTTTTATGTTCATACATGAGATGATGTTCATAAATAGAGATTCATCTTGATGTGATATTTGATGATATAGATATTTTCGAGTTAAAGTAATTTGATTGAATATAATTTTATAAATCAATCTTAGATCATCCTGATATAAGATTGCCTTGGCATAACGAGGATCGTTATGTTGTATGGTTGTCCTAGGATAAAAAGAGATTGATACATAAAACATCATAAGAAATTAGTATGAACATAAGGATTATGTGATAGTGATGCATGTGTGTTTTATAGATACATGCAGTGATCTTCATGAGTCACTACAAATCCTTGCAGTATGGTTGTATCGTGAATATTCTTTTGATGGTTGCAATTTCTCAATCTATGGTGAGGAACTAAAAGCCAAGCCCAATTTGGAATAAGACAAATACTTGGAAAGGTGGTTACTTAATTAGGACCGTTGCATCAGTAGTAGAAAGTCTTCCACCGATCATCACTTATCTGGTCAATTTGGTTGACCAAATTCTGATTTGGGGTGCTTAGTATTGAGTTCACCATGATTGTGTTGCACCATGAGTTTGGTCTTGATGAGTCAAGATACGATCTCACTAGTAGATCCAATTTAATTATGGATTTATATGCGATGTAAATAAACAATTAAAATCTAAGAAGATCTAAATTAAATCTTCTCATAAATATTAAGTTGAGCGATCTTTCACCGTTGTAGATATGCGGGCTCTGATGTTGATTGTTCTCGGCTAGATACAGTGGTTCAGTTGCATCAGGGAAGATGCAACCACTCTATTAATATGAGATGCTCCGGAATAGAGATGGGTTGGGCCCAATAACTATTAGATGAGGGATCCAATGACGGCTTTGCACTCGATGGTGAACGGTGGGTCTGGCTTAACTAAGGAATGAGGTCAATAATTGTTAGGTGAGGTTTTAAGAATTAGAGACTGGTGACCACTGTAATTTGCTTGAGAAGCATTGGACAAAAATTATCCACTCATTGGTTAACACATTGCCAATAACTATTAGGTGAGGTGGTGTGCCAATTTGTAAGACCAGAATATCCACTTGAAACCTTAGTCGCGAAGGATTTCTGTTTCTCTACTTAAGGAGTGTAAGAGATTCGAGAAAATATTGGAAGGCATATTTGTTTTAAAAGATCCTAGATCAAATATTAAAATCAAGTACGAATATCTAACTAGAATCTCTACTCTTTGATAGCATAAAATATCGGCTTCAAATCTTTTAGCTCACATATCAGAAACTAATTGACTAACCAAATAAGTTATAAAGACTGGTTCTGGAATCTAAAATAGTTTTAGGTTTCAAAAAAGGTTAAGCTTATATCATGATCAGGATATTCCTATGTTACCAAACCATCCGATAATTAACCAAAAGACAATCAGTTCATGATCATTGTTTGACAATGATTAAGGATTTGGATAAGATTAAGAAGCTCGATCATGCATAAGGAATTACGAATGGATTTGATCCTACAATTCCTTACCGGTTCATATGAGCAGTTTATAGTAAACTACCACATGAATTAGATCGATTGCATTTGGTTAAAATATTGAACATGTTGGAGACTACCAAAGGGATCTTGAAAAGTCAAGGGGCAGGTTCTCGTTATGAAGCAGGCTTCTACTTCCAAGAAAAGGTCTACTTGGAAGAAGAAGAAGTCCGTGAAGAAACATAAATCTGAGAGCAAGCCAAAGAAGGAACTATCCTGTATATCTAAAAAGCCTAAAGAAAAGAAAGGGGACATGCCTTTAGAAGATATGTTGGGTCTGCTCAATATCGGTATCTGAGCAGATAGTGAGTGCCATAGGGTCTGACAGTATAGGCCTTTAGTGGAAAGCATCTTAAGTCTTAGAGGCCCATAGGAAATGGACCTATCATGGTACATTCATGGGGTAAGGAAGCCACATGCTTTGGTGTCCTCATATAGAAGCATGTAAAGCATATTGGTTGTACGAGCTAGTCATATCTCACGGAGGGGAATTATTCGATGCTTATCCTTGGGGATTGCTATGGACCATCCTGTGCATGTTTGATCTCTGCAGTGGAGTGTACAAGCGATGGGGGACAGTTGGTTAGGGTTTGGCCAATCATCATAGGCAAAATTTGCAGGTCTTGTGAAGTAATGTGGTACCAGCCAGGGATCCGAAGGAGTTGGTCAGCCATGGATCAAGATGTGGCTATTGAGATATCGATCCTAGGAATCTAGGACATGGTGATGATTGTAGTTGGCCTACTGTTTAGACAGCCAATGTTTGTAGGAGTCAGACAATGGGTGGTGTAGAGATGTTGCCAATTGGGCAGACTAGGTTGCAAAACACTGTGCCATTACACAACAGCGTGTTAATAGACCATGAACATATGACAGATTTATTAGGGATGCAAGTCTGGGATTGTGTTGTGAGAGCTTAAGGGTAGATTAGACACTGGAGTCTTGGTGGGTTCAGAAGTGCACCATTACCTATGGGACATGTCAGCTTGGCAATTTGAGCTTGTGATATCTTGCTTGTCGAGGAGTCTTGCACAATATTGTGGTATTGTAAGCCATGCCTCAAGGGTTTTTGTGAGTATCTGAAGGAAGCATGGTTAGCTTGTGGATTAGTGGCACAATGGAAAAGTCATGGCATGGTGATACTTTGTTCAGAGTTGAGATGATTGGTTGTCCGGTGCTCAATTTAAGGAGAAAGATGTGGTGACAAGGAGGTGCATGATTGTAGAGTGCTTGACTTGAGGGAGGGGCAAAAGGATGTGGTGTCAAGGAGGTGCCTGGTTGCAAAGTGCTCTTGAGAAGAGCTATTTTGCAGTAAAGAGGTGCATATGTGCGTTGCAATTAACTCAATGGTGGAGTTGCTTGTGGACGCTCAATGATGTTGCAGGACTTTTGATTACTAATGGTGCTGGATGGGGATGCATGCTTGGTCATGTGGCTACACAACTACGTGTTTATAGGGAATGATTATATTTTAGCGGCAGGAATTTTCTGCTTAGGGTGCTGTGCCATTTTTGGAAAGTTTTTGGAACTTGTCCCCACATATGCTTCCTTATTCAAAAAGTTTTCAAGAGACCTCTTTCCCTACATCCTCCCCCGAATTTGCTCCCTCATGCACCCCCTTCCAGTAACAAAGGACTGCATGAAGGACTCGAGGAAAAGCACCTCAACCTGAGACAAGCTCCAACAAACGATGCAGTATATTTATGGTGTGGATGACAAAGCTCATAATCCTTGAACCCCCAACCACCCCACCCATATTCATGATGTCAAATCTTCTACTCTTCCCAAACCTCCTCTCCTTTACACAAGGTTGCTCAAGAGATTGGACATAACATCACAGCCCCAGAATAAATAAGTTCTTACTTTCATTTTGGTTGTTTATGATCCTCTCAATAACTGCATCCTAGTTGCATCACCTAAGAATGGTCCTAATGTTATCTTTTTTTGCATTGTTACTAATTGCCTTTCTCCAACTGCCTTTTTCTTATCTAGAACCGATAATGGAAGCCTTCCTGCAATTGACTTCAGTCCTTTTTGTCCATCCCATGCCATATGTCATCTTGATCATTTCCAATTGATCCAAGTTATCCTCACATAACATCAATGTTTTCATTGGCAGCTTGTACATGGGATGGTACAGGCAACACCATAATTACATAAAAGCCTCAAGCTTAAATATTTCCTTGTTTTGTCAAAGATTTAATATAAATGTTAAAAACAGAAGTTAGAGAAAAGAGGCATGATATCTTGTTCTTGCTGATATTCTATCCAATCATCAAAAGTATCCTCTCTATGGACCATTGAAAGGACAGAAAGCATAGGGCCATGACGATATACATTCAGTCAATCCATTTGTTTCCAAAACCCATCCTGCATAGCAAATTATTATCATGTTATGTTTTGCTGAGAAAAATATTTATGATAAATTTTTTTAATTATAGTTTTGTATGTGATTTATTTTGTGAAATTGTAAAATGAGCTATGTTACAAGGCAAAAGAACAGGAGGATTAATATTTCCTAGAGAGCATTAGTTTTACATTCAGTTTGTCTAAGGCCCCAAACATTATTCCAGCAAATTTTTGCTAGCATATTCATAACTTTAAAGGGTATATGGTACTGAGATATTGATACTTCATCCTCCAGCATCTCATTGAAAGCAGTATAGTATTAGTATCCTGAAGGCTACGAGTTTTTGCTTTGTGGTGTTTGGGCTCCTTTGTCTTGCTATTGCTAAAATTATGCCTTTGGTCTTCTTCTCATTTTTATTCTTTTTTCCTGTTTTTACCTTCTGATTTTTGGGCACAGAAATTAAGTGTTGCTGTGCTGCTAAGTCTGCTTTGATGTTGATGTACCCAGGTCTTTCTGCAATCAGATGTGCTTGAAGTTGCTCTTGACATGAGAAATCAGTTTGATGTTTGCTCGGATGAGTTTGAGCATATTGACACTATTGACCCAAATTTTTTATGCGACACTCAAGGATGGCTCTTGCACAACCCAATGGGCATACGGACTGAGAGAGAAATACATGCTGAGCTTGAAGGGGCAAAAATATTCAGACGGATGTATCAAAAACGAAATCATCATCTTTCTGGATAATCGTTCACAGACTTATTAGTTACAATAGGCGCATCAGAGATCACCATCCATTCACTTTTGTTCTTTTTTTGAGACAAGCCTATCTCTAATTTGTTTATTATTGAAGCTTGTCTCTCCATTTTTCCTGTTGCCTCATTTTTCATTTTGATATATTGTTTAGGGTGCCAGATTGTTCAACACAAACCGGTGTGCATAGGTTTTATGTGATCATCATCTAGCTGAGAGTTAAGCTTTAATTTTTGACAGATGACTGGAAATAACCTTTGCTGTTGGTACTTTTGTCAGCTAACTTTGCCTGTGTGGCTTATGTCAATCAAGTGAGGTAGGTATTTGTGGTTCCATGCATGTCTTGCGTATTGAGGGAGAAAAAGGCCCTCCAAACCATTGCGTGAAAGCCTATACTGATTATGTTGATCATTCCAGAGGCATACGGAAGCCACTAGCCCTGTGAATTTTCCATGCATTTAGATGACAAAAAGTGATGTTTCACTTAGTATAAGAATGTCCATCCTCACGATTGATGACCAGGTACTACCAAGAAAAATAGAGGGAGAAAAAGGCGCTCCAAACCATTGCGTGAAAGCCTATACTGATTATACGGATCATTCCAGAGGCATACAGAAACCACTAGCCCTGTGAATTTTCCTTGCATTTAGATAACAAAAAGTGATGTTTCATGTAGTGTAGTATAAGAATTTCCATCCTCACGATTGATGACCAGGTACCACCAAGAAAAATAGAGGGAATCTTTTGTTTATTTATTTGTTTGCTTGCTTTACCACGGAAACAACGTAGGGAAGGTTCATCATGTTAAATGATACTCACTTTCGCCTGCATAAAGGGCGTGTATCGTATTTTATCAAAAAAAAAGGCGTGCAGCGCATGTGACTGAAGGCTTTGGCATGCTATTTTTACCTTGCTTAGGCATGTTTGCTTGTTTGGATTTAGGATTATTATAGCACCATTTATGTCACTCATTTTAAACAGAGATTGACTCTAAGGAATACATGCATCCCCTAAATTATAGGCTGATAATTATTAAGTGGTTTTCTAATTTTTGATATGCATGTATCAACTACCAAACTAGTGGTAGCATGTAACGCATGCCGTCCATTTCCGTACAACCTTTCTGTCCCTTTGTTGTTGCCTTTTATATCGGCATCCTGACGTTGAGGTTTATAGAAATCCAAGTGTACCTACCTTGTGGCCGTCCAATACGCCACGCAAACCTTTCAAGACAAACTGCCATATCAATTTCAGTCATATGTACACTTGTAATTTATACATTTTCTAAGGTAATATCCATGAACCGATATTATAAGTCATGCTGCAGCAAGCCTTGGAGCCACGTTGCCCTGTTTTGCTGATAGACTATAATTTAACAATAAAGATTAGTAGTGTATATGACATTTTACAAACAGAACCCCTGCCTCCAGACGGTATACCGAACCAGCTGAAGAAACAGGCTGGCTGTTCTTCTTGACTCTTTTTCGGATAAACAATTCAATATATTTTTCTTGACTGTTTTTTCTCTATGGTTTTAAATGCCAAAATTTGTAATGTTAATATACAAAACCTCCTTATCTCACAGCAAGTAGCATTTTAAGCACGAAAATGTGTATGAATAATTCCTCGCAGCCATAGAATGGAAAAGACAGGTCAGGTGGGAATGGTGATGGTTAAGCCACTGAAAGTATAAATTATCATTTCTCCTCATCTTATCAATTATGTATATCGAACTTTAAACTTCCTGTCTACCAAGGTGGCCGATCATCTTCCCTAGTTTGCGGTGGCTCTGGTTTCCAACCAGGTTTCTCATCCCAGTACATATCATAATATATATGGCCACGATCTCGGTGCTCTACGCAGCACCACAGGCCCACATATCTTTTCACACGCTTTCTGAACTTCTCCTCCCTTGCCTGATCATTCATTACCATGGCACATAGTTCAGAACACCTCGTGCATTTAAGCAAAAATTAAAAAGAAAAAAATGCCTAAGAATCGCAGGAAAAAAGGAGAATATAATCAGCTTACTTCATCCGTGAATCCTTGAAAGACATCCTCCATCGACGAGAACTGTAGGACTTTCACATCTTTGTATAAGGAGAAAACTTGTATGAACTGCATGGCAAAACACCCTCCGGTCAGGCTTCTACTCAAACTGACATAGAACCAAAAGTGCTTGGATTTGTTGAGTAAGCCATTGGTCTCATATTAAAATGAAAAGGACACCCAGTCTGTTAGATGAACAATATATTACCCTTCAGAAAATTAACTCATCCATACAGTATTGTGGTTAAGTATCTAACAAGACAGTGATCAGCTATTCAAAGGCACAACTTTCTGTCCAATTAGTTACAGTTCAGAATCTCATCAATGGCAAGCTTCTTCTGTTTTTTTCTTTTTGGCAGTATTATTTACTCCACTGAATAAGATAAATAAATCGGATTAATGGAAGTATGTTGTAATGGTTCCAAGCTCCTAAAATTTTTAAAGAATTCTGCATGCAATATACTTTCTTTTTGGAGTAAATTCTGTGGTAGAAATGCACATTAATCAAAGATATTAATGGATTTAGAACAGCAAGATGTAAATACATCTCTCTCACAACAATTGACTTTTATAGACACAACTCTCACTTCGTGCTTCGAGAACAGGGTGCAAAGTGCTAATATTTTTGTAGATGTTTCTATTTTATTACCATAAATGAATGAGAAGAGCATCACATAAACAACAAATTTAACAAGAAATGATGATTAAAGCACATCCAATAGTTTCAAGCAAACAAGTGGGGAATGATTCATAAAGTGTTAGACTTTTAAATTTTATTTTTCTAAGTTGTAATTAAAGTTCTATTAAAGTTAAACTAAAATGAACTAGTATCTAAACAAACAAAAGGATATGTATTATCGTGTCAGCTTCTACGACTAGTTTCTATGCCTTGTACATATCCAACACTGCATCCATGCAAGGTTACATACAAGTTTCATTAGTTGATAAATTAAAAAAAAAAAAAAAAAATATATATATATATATATATATATAGTAATTATTGAGAAAGAAATTTTTTAGTTGACTTTCCAAGAAATGTCATCATAAATTAAACGAGCTACCAAATTTAAAACTCAATAGCCATAGGTACCATGCAAACTTTTCTGTTTTTTGGGGGGTTAAGGACCATGCAAATTTTCAGAAGCATAAATAAAGTGGCATATGCAACTACCATCTGTTGGGTGCTATGCTTTGGAAATCGAAGAACTCCTCGTCTGGTTGTTTCATTGGCTATTTGGCATTTTGCAGAACGGTCATCACAAAGTTGAACTTCAAGTAGTGACTCCTTTACCTAAAGTCATTGGGAAAAGTGAATTGTATTGATATGTAAGAAATACACCAGCTGTACACTGTTTTTGAGTCTAAAATAGCTTCATTTGCTTACCTCTTTCAGGACCAATGGATTCTGAAGGAAGGAATACTCTCTAAAATCAATTCTAGGGCCAAATTCTGCTTCAGGAAGTTCTTTCAGCATCATATTCACCTGTGCATTTACATGCTTTCTTATAATGAGAAAATAGATACAGCCGACACTGCAAGAATTTTAATTTGAAGAAAATGGCTGAACAAAGATGAAAAATATATAAAAGCAGAACTCTGAATATCAGTTACTACAATGATATCTCAAAGCAGAATAATTTTCCATAGCCATAAAAATCATCTGGTTCATGCAAGTTATTTAGCTTACTGTTTACAATGTTATGAATCATCCTCTCTTTAAAAAAAATATTAAGCATGAAGATAGTATAATTACACTAAGTATATTATCCCTTAAAATAAGCTTCTCAGAACAATATCAAACTATTAAAAAAAAAAAGAAAAAAAATAAACATTTATATGCAGCACATTATCATCAGACAAAGAAAATTTTATGTTACACAAAAATGATGCGAAACATGATTTTATCCTAATGTAAAGCAAAATGTAAATGTATATGGTGAATCTTGCGACCAAATTCTTAAAATCCAATGGATATAATGACTTTTCAAACAATAGATGGTATCTCTTGTATCTTTAGTCATCCTTTTTTTCCAGTGTGCGTGCGTGCGTGCATGTGTGTGTGTATGTTTCATCCAATGGTTATTAGGATCCTCTTAATGGATAAATGGCTTGAATTTGCTCACATTATCCATTTTAATAGGAGAAGCTTATTATCCAATGGCTGGAAAAAGCCTATAAATGGATGAATGGACCAGATGAGGCCATATCACTAATATCTAACAAAAAGAAGATATAATCCTACAGTTGTGAAGGCCTTGCAGATCAATAGACAAACTAGAAAAATTTGTCTAGCTCGTTTCGCCAAACGAACTTATGATCCGATGGCTCTAAAAGCCCTCCGTATCAATAGATGGAACAGATTAGAGTGTCTAGTTCATAAAACCAGATTAACTTACAATTTAATGTCTTTAAAAGCCTTGTGCATCAATTGATGGACTAAATTAAGTCATTTGGTTCAAATAATCAAGTCACTTATGATCCAATGGCTCTAAAAGCCTTGCAGATCAATTGATGAAACAGGTGAAGTCATTTAGTTCATTTAACCAAAGTCACTTGTGATCCAATAACTCTTCTTGCAGATCAATCAAAGGACCAGGTTAAGTCATTTGATTTACTTAAGTCATTTACAATCCAGTGCATTTAAAACACTCGCAGATCAATCAAGGGACCAGATTAAGTCGTTTAATTCATTTAACTAAAACCACTTAATTATCCAATAGCTCTAAAAGCCTTGGGGATAAGTTAGTGGATCAGATTAAGTTGTTTTGTTCATTAACTAAATGCACTTATAATCTGATGGCTCTAGAGGCCTTGTTGATGAATAAGTGGATGGGATTTATTTTAGTCAATGAATAACTTAGGCTATAAAAAGTACCCTTAAAATCCAATGTTTTAGAAACTATGCTTACATCTAATGGAAGATGCCTACAATCTAATGATGGTGGACACAATACTTATAATCTAATGGATCTAGTCATGATGTAATCCCCAAGCAGTTTCTTAGGGTTTATTGCATTAGAAGAAATACATCATTGCTCCTTGAAGATGGGAGCAACTACTCATCTGAAGAGGCCATCTTATAATCAGACGATAAGGAGAATAGCCAACTAACAAGTAAAGAGTTGACAGGTGGTTATCATGAAATCCTCTAGAAATACTCTCTTAGAGAATATGAGAATTTTTGCTATGATTCTCTCTCGAAATCATGCTTCCGCTCTCAGAAAAAGTGAGATGCCACACCCTATTCTTCTCATTTTTCTAGCCCAAATACTGAAGTAAGGATCTTATTCCCTTCTATAAAAGAGTCTCAAGCCTCTGTTCATAGAGGTCATTGACCCCTTAACATGAAGTATGGCTTTGTTCATATTCAATTAGCCTCATCCAAAATTAGATTCCATTCTCAAAATTTAAATAGGATCCTTATTGTGTTTTCATAAAGAGTCCTGGTCTCCATTAATAAGGAGTGCGCCTTTTGGCCATAATTCGATTAGAAGTCAACAGAGTTCATTGAAATGAAACTTAAGTCTCATAATTATAGAATCTAGATCCTATTCTTAGAAGGAGTACAGGACTCCATCAACTGAAGGTTAAATCCTGCTTAACATAAAGAATGTCTTCAATAATACTTTGACTAGAAGTTAACAGATCTCATTTAAAAAGATATTCTGGTTTCATAATTCCCACAGGATAAGGAGTTTTGAACTCCATTAATAGAGGATAACTGCCTCTAAACATGAAGTAGACTTTTGGTTCTACTTCAGAAATCAAAGACTTGTTCAAAATGAAATCTTTGAATTCATTATGTGGTGTAAGATCTTGATCTTATATTGATTAAGAGTCTTAGACTCTATTAATGAAAAGAAACCAAAGATTTTTAAACATTAAGTATGGCTTAGATTATGCTTCAAAAGCAACTAGGAATTAATAAAATTTGGAAAAAAGAATAATATGATGGTTTTAAGATAAAAATGGGCTATTAGCATTGCTTTAAAAAGAAATCTAAATTTAACTGGCAATATAATTTGAACTTCATTTTCCCAAGTTTTAAGTATAATGATATTGTTCAAATAAAATAATTATGATGATTTATGAACTAAAAAAAAAAAAAATACATAAGAACACATTAAATTCAAAAGATCCTAATCTAAAATAGATATCTACATGATGTATTTGAAAATGAAACTTCAATTCTCTTAATTTCATCATATTCAGCATACTTTTAATTCGAACTTGACATTATATTGACATTCATCCAAAACGATGTCATATTGACTTTTACCTTCTGAAATTATATATAAAGCAAAAAAAGTTGATAAATCTATGTTTGTATCAGCTAGCAATTGTGTAAAGTTTATTAATTGGATAATCCCTAATCAAAAAGGGGTTATCAATAAATGATTCTTGAGTCTATTGGAAGTCTTGGACCTACTTAAATAACAAACCCTCACTTATGGGTGAATTTGAATCTTACTGCAAAGAAAAAACAAAGGCCAAGTTTACCAAACCTTCTTTGTGCCAAAGTGTGCCAGAAGACTCTGGGCACACAGACATAGACCAAGTGGCTAAGAAGTGGAGCTCAAGTTACAGAATTATTTTGTTGGACTGGAATTGAAAAAAGGCAAGACTAAAATGTACACAATAGATAGTTTACATGGACAAGTTTGTGGTTGAACTCCTCACACTGAAAAAGTTCTCAACTCGCATTACTCAAAATTGTGGTCTGAAAGAGAGAAAACTGAAACATTTTAGCAGAAGCACTTGAGTTTTAGAAAAATAATTTTATATTAGGAGAGCTGAAAAAAGGTCAAATCATCAGCCGAATTGCACAATGTAGCGATAACTGTGCACGAGCACCAGGCTCAATCTATTTCCAATTGAAACTTTAAGAAATATTGCAATGCCATCAGCAGTATATCATAAAGGCAATAAAAGGCTTTTGCAAGATTAGAGACTTGCTACTAACATGAAACCAGGCCATATGTTTAACTTTGGGTATGCATGTGTCCAGTGGGGTTTCTTTGGAGATACACTGAAACCAAACTAATTTAACCCGGTTTTCAAAACCGAAATGAAACAAAACTGACCATCTATGAGAACTGCCTGAAACCGACCTGAGAATTTCTGTTTGGTTTATCAGGTTGATGTTCAATGGGTTGGGCTAAATGGGCTGGATTAAGTCTAAATATAAAAAATCCTGGTTTCTATAGATTGATATTCAATGAAGTAGGCTAAATGGGCTTTATTTTATATATAAGAGAAAATATAAGAAAAATTGAAATACACACACACACACACAGAGGAGTCGGGTCAGATCAGGTTGGGTAGGTTTGAAAACATATCTTTATATATATACATATGGGTTGGATCAGGTCGATTTGAATCAGGTTTTTGAAAACTCAAACCAAAACCAAACCAAATTTTTTTAGTTCAAGACTTTGTCAACCGAGGGTCGATTTGAATCAGGTTTTTGAAAACTCAAACCAAAACCAAACCAAATTTTTTTAGTTCAAGACTTTGTCAACCGACACCAAACTGAATTATAAAAAAACAATAGAAACTAAACCAATAAGACCAATTCGGGTCAGGTTCGTGGTTTGGCTGGTTTTTTGCACACCCTTAGTTAACTTCCAAAAGAAGGGTACCAGAGGTGGTTGCTGACTAATAGCCAGCTGGTCTTTTTCGATAAAATATATAAAATAGTTGCAGTGTTTTAGTTCATAGATTTTCAGTCATCTCGAGAAGCTAATCTCAAGGTTTTAAATACCAAGGGGCAGGGTCATCTCAGGTTTTCTATGGAACAGGGCACTTGGTCCATGTCACATATCCCATCATCCTGGTCCATATCCCTTCTTGATTTTAAATAGTGACACTGAGGACAATGGATGTCCCATATCCTATCATCTTAGTTCATGTCCCAACTCATCCCATTTCCGCATTTGGAATGCTGAGATACCAGATGCTTTCATTATGGGCTGATAGATAGAGATTAAGCTACCATAACTCCTAATATTCTTCATTACTCAAGGGCTTTTCTAAATTAGCCCCAAAGTGGATGAAAGCAGTGTCTCAAAAGTGAAATTTTTCACTTTTGAGAGTTTGGACCAGAAAGTTAAAAATGAAAGTGACTTTGAACCCTAAAGTTACAATCCTAAAAACAACTAGGAAGGGGTTAACATGACTTTGGGCCTGCCTCGACTTAAAGGCATTGAAAGTAGACCTTTAAGAGGAAAATGGCGGTCTCACTTTCAGCCCCCACTTCGCCTCTTCCTCAAATACAGTCACCTCCTACTTGAGCCCCCCACCTCCCCCGTGTTCTCCTCTCAACTTCAAACTTCTTGCTAAGTTGCTAAACCTTCCTCAAGCCCGACCATAATCTTGTCCGTATCCTTCACTCCGGCTTCGATGGACGGTGTTAGGCTGCATAGTAGACAGTGACCTTTGCCACTTTTTCCCCAACTTGACTTTTGCCTATAGCAAGGTTCGCCGTCTCGGTACTGACAGCCGTTTCGGCTGGCCGATGGTACGGTTCGATATGGTTCCGTACCGTATCGAATTGGCAGCAAACCGACAAAGGCACCAAACTCGAACTGAGAGAAGAAAAAAAGAGATAGAGAGAAGGAGAAAGAAAGAAAAGGAGGGGAAGGACGGGGCGGGGCCGCCGGATGGCGCAGTCCACGCACGCAGCGCTGCGGGCGTGAAACAGAGACGACGTCCTTGTTTCACGATTTTTTTTTTTTAAACCAAAACTTAAGTGAAACCGGCAAATAGTTTGCCAGCTTCATTGATTTTAATTTTTTAAAATCCCTTTTAAACAGTGAAACCGACAAATGATTTATCAATTTCACTGTTGATCTTCGTTTTTAGAAAAAGGGAGTCGCATGAACAAGGGCGATAGCCCCTATTCCCTGACCGCGACGCCACCAGTGCCGCTTTCGCTTCCCTCCTCCGGCCTTGGTGAAGCCCGCATCTGCGACGCCGTCCGCTCCCATCTCCGGTGATATCCCCCCTTCTCTCTCTTTTTCTCGCTTATTTCAAAGCCCTATCGGACGAACCGACGAGCCACGGATGCTTTTGCGGCCCTCCGGTGGCCGCAATAGGCCATTGCCGACCTCCAGCAGCTCCGGCCTCCCTCCCTCTCCTCGCTTTTTCTCACTTTTCCTTTCTTTTCCTCCCTCCTCTGTTGGTATACCGTTTGAACCGACCGAACTGTGCCAGTTCCCTGCCAGTCTGGCTCGGTACAGGGTGTACCGGCCGGTCTGGTTTGATACGGCATTCCATGGCCTATAGCTTCGATACATCTGGTCTAGTGATTTTCTCCATACCAAGGTATGAAAGGCCACAGATTAGCGATCTATGGTTTTACCTCCCCGTTGATGCCAATATTTTATTCTTACTAGCCAAGGTCCACAAAATCGCAACTAAGACTCATACTGGATCGGACTGACGCAAACCAACATAGAAAAAGAGAAAAAGAGAGAAAAGAGAGAAAGAGGGAAGGGAGGAGGGGGAGGGGGAGGGTGGTTGGAGGGGCAGTGGCCACAGGCAAGCTACGGACGCACTCGGAGGGCCGCTAAGGCCTCTGCTTCCTCCGCCAAATCTCGATCGACAGATAGAGATAGAAAGAGAGGGGAGAGGAAAAGAAAAAAAGAGAAGTCGCCGGATAGGCCGTCGTAGCTGGCCACCGGATGGTGAAGCCGCGGCCTGCGACTCCGCAAGCGTGAAACAAGGATGATCACCTCTCTTTTATGGGATTTTTTAAAAAATACGACCACGGTGAAGCTGGCACACTTATTACCGGCTTCACTGTTTCTTCGATTTTTTAAAAAAAATCCTTAAACAATGAAGCCGGCAATGGATTTGTCGGCTTCACCTTCACTATTCATCATCATTTTTTTTTAAAAAAAGCGATAAATAGGAGCGGTCCCCCCGGTTCCATGGCCGCAGCTCCGTTCGTGCTTTTTCTGCTGCCCGATGGCTATGACCGGCTGCGCCTCTATCTGATACCATCGCTCCTCTCTCTATTTCTCTCGATTAAACATCCTATCAAGCGACATCAAGCCACGAAGGCCTCTACAGCCCTCTACAGCCCTTCGACAACCTCCATGGGCTGCCGCTAGCCTCCAATAACGTCATTCCCTTTTCCCTCCCCTCTCTCTCTCTTCCTCTCTATCCCTCTCCCTTATCGGGTGTTCCGACTTGGCCGACGAAACCATCCCAATTTGCAATTGGTATCGCTCAAAATGTCCTTAACCGTCCGGTTCGGGATGATTCGATGAACACATTTGCTGGATTTCTTCGGTTTCAATCCATTTATTGATACTATTTATTAAATAATGTTATTTTAAAATTCTAAATAGTTAATAATAAAAAATATTACTTTATTCAAACAATATATGCTTTAAAACTTCATTAAAGTGCACTTTAGTAACCCTTAAACCAAATTGCCAAAGTGCCCACTTTTCCAAAGTTCATTTTCATAAAGTTCTGCTTTCAGAATGTGGCCATTTTCCACCTATGCTCCACTTTCCAATCAAAGACACCATAAGTCAAGCTAAGGTGATAATTACAGCTATCAAGTCAGACATGAGTAAGGGTTATGATCAGTTCAATTGGCACGTGGAGGATCAGATCATGCAGCAAATACGTTCATTATGGATTAAATAGACCATGGCATGTATTACATCAACTTTCTGTGCCTCTAGCAGCCCTTCCAGTGATGGTTTGATGATCAACAAGGTATTCACTTTTCCCATGCATCCTCATTATTCAAATGAAACTATGGTTAATTATGAGGATGATAGCGGGATGTTACAATTTCCTCCCCATGCATTGCTTATTAATTGCCTGGGCTTGAGAAAAGTGTGAAGGATGCAGTATGACTGGGCAGATTACCAATCAGGTGAAGTCAATGATACACTTTTGCAATTTTTCACCTCCAAAAAATACTCATGACAAACTCCATTGCATAACAATTTTTGGGGCTTTATGACAAAGCAACTACCAAAGCATTCTTATAGAAGCTGACTTTGAGAGATTTAACCAGGAAAATTTTCTTTCAAGACCGGTATATGCTATGTCATCCATACCTATGGAAAAATAATTTCACTTAAACAAGAAAAATCTATATTTTTCCATGGTCTCTACACATAAATTGGTCTAAACTAACTAATTTGAATTATCTCCCAACAGATGTCTTGGATTCAAGATCCTAATTAACTATAAGCTAATGGCTCAAATTCTTTGGTGCAAAGCTAATAATGCATTTTCCAGCAACTAGAATACCGCTAACTATTTATTGATCCTTCAAAAGTTGAAAGTTAAGGAGCAAGAGTTGGATAAGTGATAAAATACTTCTATTGTCCACTGACCTATAAAAATTTAAAAAAAAAGATTTGAAACATGCCCTCTCATTAATAATATGTCAGGAGAATACAAGATAAGCAGTGCAGTCTACACAAACAAGTAGAAGAATATATCTAACAAATTAAGTACCTCAAATACATGATCCATAGGGCAGATAAATGGTTGCCTGGTCATTGTTCCTATCATAATTCCAGGGTGTCCAAACCACATTCTGTCCAACCTGCACCATAATGGAGGCATTACCTAAAGAAATGAACAAAGAAGCAGGTCAGACTTTTGGTATTTCTAATAGAAATACATATGACGATAAATTATCTGAAGAAGCATGCTCCATATCAAGGTTGTCAAACATAATATTCCTTAACTTTCTTGGAGTAGGCGTTTCATCAAACTCCACATGCTAGGTATTTCTATGCTGCTGGAAGAACTATAAACCTTTTCATATCTTTTCAACAATGGTATTAAAGCTCTTAACAACAGCAATTTAAAATGAAAAATAACAGATTCATAATTTTGTCAAGATTGAAGTGCCTTACACTAGTGATGAGACAATAAAAAGCAAAACATTTCTTCATCTAAAAACAAACAAACGGTAACTACATAAATTTGTGTAAATATGCTTTGTGAATATCTTTTTATAAAGAAGTGTCGCTATGCCTCAAATCATGTTTATTTTAAGGAATCAGGTGCAAAGAAGTTTATCAGCTTTCACAGCAAACCTGAAGACCATTCAAGAAAGAAGTATATCATGACTTTGATTAGGATTTATTATGAACAAGCAAGAACAAGATTAACACCACTAAATTCCAGTTACCAAAACATAGAGATGGATCAACAGGTGGTATCTGCGAGCATGCATCCAGATGCTGGAATGCATTGTTTGAAACCTAAAGGGGAAAAATAACATTTATGCAACTAATATTAATTTACAAAGTTAACTACAATCTGACATAGAGCTATTGATTTTTAATAGGTTTCAAACAGTAAGACCAAAGAATAATAGGAAAAGAGAAACTTTTAAATGAATATCAAGTATCATTTGTAGCAAGAGAAATCTCACTTACCAATGTCCGGTTCAATAATGAAGCAATAGCAAGTGCAGTCCTTATCTGCTTCAACTGGAAATTGACAGCAAAATATATATATATATATATTGGACTGCTTGATCACTTATCATAAACTATTTATATTATATGATGGATTTTACTAAAATGAAAGTCAATCTTACTTGATAATTGACTAATGAAAAGTGGGATTCAACGGTATGTGGGCCATCTAGCAACAAGCTCTTCGGAATATTTGGTTTAAATGTCAAGAAACCTCCTGTGAAAAGTCTTCCATCAAGTCAAAAATACCATAGGAACTGCTACAAGATTCAGTCTGCACAAAATATAAGGATGCGTACTGTAGAAAAATAACCATGTGAGCATAAGGAGATAATTTATGATGTAGTAGGACAAGTTTGAGTTTTTCATCAATTTTTTTCCTGAGTTCAGTACTAATCAGTGGTTGCGGTGTTCTTTTCATTAACAGTCAAACTCAGAATCCTTCTTAAGGTCCAAGAGTCTGTGGATAATGGGACATGAAAGAATTATTGATTCTGAATATCTTTTAACTAAGCAAAGGGACCCCCCTAAAAATGAAAATTGTAAAGAGTTTCCTTTGAAATGCCTCTTTTGCAATTAGGATTCAATTAAGCATGAAAGAAACTATTTTACATGAATCAACATGAAGCAGAATAAAACAAAAAACATGCCACGGGGCTCCTGCCACTGCAAGTTCTGGGGAGGGGGATGAAAGGAATAAATCCCACAACTGAAGAACAAGTTATATACCTATATTGCATCCAAATTTGCTCCTGTAGGTATCAGCCAAAGCCAGCATGAAGGGATGTTTTAACCAGCACTGGCATACTCTACTGTTTCATGGATATCTCTCTTGATTTTTGACAGATCTGGATTTTGACAGTTTTGAATGTGTCAAATTGTTTTTTTTTCTAAAAAATGCAAGCCCTGGCTTCAAATTCAATATAAATGTTATTTGGTGAAATATTTTTCAGCTATTGATGGTGGAGAAATGACTACATTACTTGCTGCGACTTGCTAGGACCATCACCACCACTTTTAGACCATGATTCAACACAGTATTTACACCATTACTCACACCATTCATGGAGAACATAGGGGGAATGGAACAATGAAGCTTTGGTTGACAAGTCTTGCCTACTGAGGACTGAGGAGGGAAAACATTGTCAAGGTCTCTACTTTGGGGAAAGAAAGGAAGTAGGTGGCAGATGGTGGTCGGACTTCACTTATCAATGCATTGGGATCTTCTCTTTTTTGCCCTTCTAAGGATCCTAACAATATGATTTAATCAAAGGTAAGTGTTTCCACTCACCAATGCTGTGCCATCTTCAATTCTATCAATAAAATAAAAGATAGTGGGGCTGTGCTTTCTGGATAACAAATCAATGTATCGGTAATTTCATCATTTCTTTTTGCTTTATCAGTGATGTTAACAATACAGTTTCATCAAATCTAAGAATTTCCACTCACTGCACCATCTTTAATTCTGTCTATAAAATAAATGATGGTGGGGCTGTGCTTTCTTGAAAAGAAATAGAACAAATATAAATGAAGCTGTGCAATGCAGATACTTCATGATCTTAGCAGAAAGGGTTAGTCCTCGAGCCACTAGGAAGTAAAATTGATTTTATAATGACTCCAAATTCCTACCTTCATATAAATATGAAGCCAAAAATATATACACCTCTCAGGAGTCATGCCAATTAAACCCTAGGATTGCATTTCTACGTATCTATACAACACTGAAAAGAACTAGTTTAGGCCTTTAGGTCTGTTAACTTCGGCAAAATAAGTACTCTGTTTACTTAAACTTTATATCTATTGGTTATGCAGTTCTCTTAGTGGATTAGAATGCCATTGAATGTAATTATGGGAGAGCACACCCCCCCCCCCTTCTCCCTCTGTGTGTGAGTGCATGCATTGCACAATAACCACCATAAGAACCTGCATTCTGTCCAAGTGTCTTTTCTTCATCTGATATTATTTTTCAATTTTGTATATGTAATTATTTTCTAATGGTAATGAAATTTAATCTTTTATCACCTTTAAGACTTAATGTGCATTGCACATGCCAGTAGACAACCACATACAAATTTTTATACATACAATCCATGTACAAAGTTGATATCATGGATGTATTGCAATATATAGGCAATAAACAGGCTGTTGTATTATTTCTCCAGCCGAAACACACCTCCCTTAACACTTAGAGCCTATTTTTTTATGGATAAATATCATGAAAAAATTAATCAACTTTCCCATTGACCAATTTACCCATGTTCTCAGACTTTTCAAGATGGATAAGTTACTTTCCTATGGATAGCATTTACTTATGAAATAGGAGAAAATCTTACCCACCTAGGAGGTGGCTAAATCATTTTCCCATCAATCGAAAAAGTAACATTTTTAATTCATTCCTAATATACCCTTAACCTTATAATATAATATAATATACTATAATATATTATAATAATATAATATAATATAACAATCTAATATATTATATATTAATATTTTATAATATATTATACTATATTATTATATATAATAATATCATATGATATATATTATGTTATATTAATATATGATATTAATATAATATAATATTATACTATACTATATTATATTATATTACTATATAACAATAAAATAAATGATAATAAATCATATTATTTTATTTTTATAATATATTATCATAACATATTAATATTAACAATAACAATAAAATAATGATTTATTATCATTTATTTTATTGTTATATATATTAATATAATATAATATAGTATAGTATAATATTATATTATATTAATATCATATATTAATATAACATAATATATATTATATAATATTATTATAATATACTATAATACATTATAATAATATATAACAATATAATAATATAATATAATATATATAAATATATATATATAAATATATAATAATATAATATGTTTTATATATAATAGTATATATTAATATCATATAATATATCATACTATATTATTATATATTATAATATTATATAATATATGATATTATACTAATATAATATATTAATCTAATATAATATATTAATATATAATATTATAATATAATAATATAATATATTATGTATATTATATTATTATATATAATATTTAAATAATAAAGGGTATTATGGAAAATATAGATAGATCACAACAACTTATCCAAGAAAATGGTAATACAAAAGAACATAGGTAAATTATTTGTCAATCTAAATGTTGCCTAGGAAATACTTATCCAAAAAAATAGTTTCTTGAGTAAATCTTTTATCTACAAAAAAATAGACCCTTGAGGTGGCTCATACATTTGAGAGCACGAAAATGACTGACCACATGTAAAAAACAATAAATTAACCGACAAAAAGAAGAGAACATAAAAGAGAAAGCATAGTGGCGATTGTAAGATCAAGTTAGGAAATGCCAAGGAGCTCATCCGCAGGATGCCATCTTGAGGCTTCCTTCCAAATCTTGACCACATTCGCTATGACTTTTGCAAAGTCTTGTTTATGACTGATCAATGTATTCATTATATATGTAGAACTTCTAAATCACATGTCAGCAAGTTTGCTGTTTGCATCATCATCAATTTCGTAATTCTGCTAAATCTGATCATTAATCATTCTAGTGTTCACCTTGTTTGTGACCTCTCGACTATGTTAATGATGATTTAATATGTACAAAAATTGCACATCCAACAGATGGATATCAGATATGATAAAATAGGGAAAAAAGGTGAAACGACAAAGTGAAAGTAATATCAATTAGTGATCACTGATCAGGAGACCACATATAGACAATTTAATTGCAATGAAGGGTCTCATTGATCAATGGAGGATCATAATCAATGTGAAGACTCCTTCAATTAGGAGTCTACAAGTAGCTTGGATATTTTGTATCTTTAATGACTTCAGATTGGTTTTTAATGCTTTATTTGTAATTGGTGTTGGGTTTTAACTAAGATAAGCGTCCAAAGGTACTTTCTGAACCAAAGCTTATGTTGGAAAAGATAGATTCGTTACAATAGAAGTAGCACTGCTGTCTTTCTGTAAGGGATACCACTGGAATCTAAAGTCTAATTTTTGGAAGTTCTAGAAAGTAGCTCTGCAGTCTCCATAAGGGATATCACTGGAAATCTTAGATTCAGTAAGGTGCTAGGAGTATGATTGAATCCATTAAAAAAAACACAAGTTGTTCTTTTCTCCATGTCATCAGATCTTCATCAACTAGTCAATAAATTGAAGATCTTCTTTCGTCGTTGGGAAAAAAAATACATCATGACAATTAAGATTCTGTCAATACGTTATCCTTGGTGAGATGTCAACATCCTATCATCAATAAAATCCTTGCAACGTTGGTAAGATGTTGAACATCATTTTCAAGTAGTGCATCTTCCTTCTGTCACTTCATAGTTGGTAGATTATATTTACTTAAAGACAAGAAAACCAAGAAATTTTGAGCTTGAATACCCTAGTGTCACTTTGGTGATTGGGTATTAGATTGTCCTTCATGGCATTGTACATCTTTAAGCATTTAACAACTAATCATCATATGGACTCCAAAGCAAGGATTTAAATCCTGGTGTGATGGTGGTGCATCCAAAGTTCCCACCATCCCAAGTATTGAAAAAGGAACTCCAAGTATTGAAAAAGGACTAGAACGAAACAGAATCAGGATGGGACATCCACTCAGTCCCTTGGGGCAGGATGCGGCACGTCCTGTTCCATGGAAAATCTAGAACTGCCCCATGCTATGGGCATAACTACATTTTTATTCACACTCATAGCATTGTCATTATGCTATCTTTGGCATGCCCTCTCTTTGATGTCATGTGCTTGACAAATGTACTGCTTATTGTATACCTGGAATTTTTATTTCGTTGCTAACTCCTAGAACTTAACATCGATAACATCAAAGAAGAAGGTTGGCAGCAGGAGGGTTGGGGTAGAGAGTGTGTAGTACCACACGGTGTTGCATATATGTTACTGACTTTAAGACATGCATACACAATATGATACATCATCTCTTCAATCATTCCAGTCAGCCTGCGCATGGGTTGTATATGAGAATATAAAAATGCATGAGTTTGACATACACTCTCCTTTTAACTAGGAGATATTCCATTATAAACTATTTAATGGGCTTTATGATCCAACAAGATGCTCCCAGGGGTGGGGGCAGGATTTTTCATCCAAGGAGGGGGCAATATTACTACTTGAACCACAACTACTTTCTAGAAGATGATCAAATCATTTTCTAGTTCCTATCAAACCAGTCAAGATAGAAGCCCTTAGATGATTTTTCACATGATGTGAATAAAAAAGTATAAATTATCAAACCCTATGGTTCCAAGTTAAAGAGAACCACCAATAAGTTGCAGAATGAGACGGTTTAACTAGAGAAGCCTAGGACTGGCCTTTTTTTCTTCTTTCATAATACAAAATATTAAGTGTTTGTATTACCCAAGGTCTAAGAAAACTAAAAAACTATAGAATAGAATCAACAATGATTAGAATTACAAGAATACTTTCTTGAAGCATTATCCCACAATCAAAAAACGATGAGGGCAGCTTGCAGTAGGAACCAGTTATGGCCCAATAAAACTGAGTAAGAACTAACACCTCACCCTTTATTTTCCAAACATGCCCCAGTCCTAGTTCTCCATTTTCCATCAGCACTACTGAGAGAGAAAATAAGCACTCTCTTTCCAGTCCTACAAAGAGAAGATGACACAATCCTAGTTATGAGAGTAAGAGTGATACAGGTTAAGCCCGATCCAAACACAAAAGAGGAATCAAAACATGCCAGAAGCATCTGACAGCGAACTCTGCACCATCAGAAAGCATCTGACAATGGTCACAATCAAAGAGAGCTTCTAGAAGGCTTGTACATGAAGCAACCAAGTCTAAGCTTTTGACTCCAATTTGGACAGCACCAGAGCCTCTACCTGAAGAATCAGAACACTGACCGAAAGACTAGAGAACAATTCCACGATGGACTTATAGATTGGCAGATCCAAAAAAAAAGGAGTGTCACCCCTTCCAACCAAGGTATCCATACTGGCCCGAACCGGCAGGGAACCGGGTCCAGTTCGGCCCTAATTTTCAGAAAATCGCAAGAACCGCACCGAACCGATCGGTTCAATGCGGTTCAGGGGCAAACCGCCTGAAATCGAGCAGTATGGCTCGGTTCAGCTCAGTTTAGGTCCGAACCGAGCCGTACTGATCACGTGTTGGGGGGGTATTATGTGGGGTGGGGGCTCCCAATTATTGGTGGCTTAGTGCTCTGTCTTTTGAATGAAAGGCAGAGAGCCAGAGAAGCTCTCAGGCTTCAACGAGGCGATGACACAGGTGACCGAAGCCCAAAAACAAGAGTAAAAATTTCAAAAAATTTTTACAACTTCGAGAAGACGACATATTTTGATCAGAAGTAAGGTAATCCATCATTCTATCATTAAATATTTTATTTTTCATCTTTTTTTGGCCAAAAAATGATAAGCAGCAGAAAAATAAAGAAAAATCATGCCAAAATTTGTGATTTTGATATGATTTCATTATATATTGTAGATCATTGGATGATCTATACGATGACACTAAAATCATTAATTTTCATTAATTAATTTTTTAAAATATATATATTTTTGCAATAAAAATTATTAAAAAAATAAATTCAAAAAATTGTAAAATCAAAATATTATTTAAGACGATTCAAAATACTTTTTAGTATAAATTTTATGTTTGATTGTAAAGATTTTGATGCATGATATGCATAGTAGCCTAGGATCAATTTCGAATAAAATAAAAAAAATAAATAGCATCTAATGCATGTTAATGGGCTTAGAAAAATATATGTAGCATCCATGACATGTTTCTATTTGGATCTAACCTCAAATTTTTTTTGAATTTTTGAAATTTAAAATAATTTTAATTATTTAAATAATAAAAAATTAGTAATATATTTTAGCTAATTTAGAAGTATTATTTGAAGTACATAACATATTTTTCTGAATTTATGAAATTTAAAATTCTTATTAAAAATTTATATATAATAAAAATTATGAGAAATGAGCATTATTAAAAAAAAATTATAATAATTAAACTGTCGTGCTTTGTTAAACTTGAAAAAATGAGTAAAAAAGTGCTAGAGCATGACATTGGCTGGGAGCATGATGAGATGCTCTCGACTCAGCAACATTGGAGATGCAAATGATGTAACACAGAGTTCAAGAGAGAAGGGATAACTAGGTTGAAGCAGCATTTGACTGATGGTTATCTCGATATGGCCATATGTCGGAAATCTTCACAGAAGTCCAACGGCTCATGAAGAAGCACTTCACTGATTCTAAAGCAGCAAAAAAAAAGACAAAATAAAAGAGGACAGAGATGGACCGTCGAGTCAGAGAGCCACCTTCCTATCATTCCAAAGAATCAGAGGAGGCCTCCGCTCTAGATGACGAGGAGGTACAGATTGAGGTTGCCATTCAGGCGAGCCTGGATGATCAGTACCAACTGAAGGAGATGGTTAGGTATAGAGAGCGATTTGAACCACATTCTATGAACCGAGATTCGACTCTATGATCGTTGGGGAAGAATCCAAGTTCACGAAGACCCCCTCTATCAAAGAGTTAGTCAGTAGAGGCAAACATAGTATTTCATCGATGCTGGAGGCTTTTGATAGTCGGAGAAGGTCCTCCAAAAATATTCCAGCAGGAGCCACCATCCATGACTTTTTTCAATAAAAATTCAAAACAGCAAAAGATTGACACTATGTTCAAGAAGAATAAGAAGGATATATAGCAAGCTATTGGATCATGGTTTCATTTCAGCCACATTCCAGTGAATGCAGCAGGCAATACTTACTATCAATCTGCCATTTCAGCCATACAGATTGTTGGCCTCAATGTAGATCCCCCAATACCTAAGAATATCTCTGGTTAGCTTCTTGACAGTAATAAGAAAGATTTCTTCTTACAAGAATAAATGGCCCATATACGGACTGACAATGATGTATGATGGTTGGACCGATCCTACTAGATGGAATATTATCAATTTTTTGATATATTATGATCGAAAAATATTTTTTCACAAATCAATTGATGCTTCAGATAGGATGCACAATGCCGTATACATCCTTGGACTAATGAAGAAAGTGATTAATTCAGTAGAAAAGCAGAATATCGTGTAAGTCATTACAGATAATAGACTGCAATATAAGACCGCTAGCAAGTTGCTGATTGAACGACAACCGCATATTTACTGAACACCAATGCTGCACATTGCATTAACCTCATGTTGATGGATATTAAAAAGCTTCGTAGAGTGCAACAAGCAGTGAACTCAGCCCAGTCTATTACTAGATTTATCTACAATCATACATGGATCATGTCATTGATGGAAAAATATACTGAGAGGGAGATCTTGAGACTGAATGTCATATAGTTTGCTACAAACTACATAGCACTTGATAGTCATCTGCAGAAGAAAGTAACCTTACATCAGATGTTTGTCAATACCGAGTGGTAGGAGAGCAAATATGTAAGGATCGATACTGAGGAAAGTCATATGGAAAACTTGATGACCTATCAGTCATTTTGACAACGGGCTAATAAGATAATGAAGGTTATCAAGCCATTATATGAGGTGTTCGCACCGTGGACAGTAAAAGATAACCCCAAATGGGCTTCTTGTATCAAATGATGGAGAGGATAAAGAAACAAATCGGTGAGATAGATCCGAAACATGCCCAAAAATACATCAACATCATTGAGCACCGCTAAAACTATCAAATGAGTAGGGATTTGCATTTAGCTAGTAAGTACGAATTCCAGAATCATCTGAAAATTTTTCTTTTCTTATACTTATATAAGTCTACTTAATCATTTGTGGAATTTATTTTCAGTTTACTATTTGAATCCGAGGTTCTAATATACCATACCTAGGATAGATATGGATAATGAGTTTCTCAATGCTCTCCGTAATATGATATATAAGATGATACCTGATCCAGAAATCGCATCTATGTACATGCAAGAAGTACGTTAGGTCAATTAAGATGCGAGAATTTAACTTAATTCGATCTCTAATCAATAATATATTTATTAATTTAATAAATATATTTTTTACAGATGAAACAGTTTAGAGAGAGGATAGATAACTTTACAATCTCATCGACTACCATAAGCAAAAAGAAGATGAATCCAAGTAAATTACACATCAATACTGAGGACTTTGTTGACATTACATGTCTACTAATATCGTGAAATCTAATATGTAATTTTATTTAATATTCTTGCAACTGAATGGTGGATTTATTTTGGATAGTCCGCACAAAATTTGAAAAATATGGCCATCTGCATTCTTTTTCAAATGGTCTCCTCTAGTGGGTGTGAGCACAATTAATCGACTTTCATCCTTATTCATAGCAAACAGAAAAACCGTCTGACACAAAAGTGCCTCAACGATTTTGTATATGTGGACTATAATTTGAGATTGAGATTAAAATGCATTCAGAATAAAGTACAGTTGAAGTACACGGATCTGACGATAGATGATCATGCCATTAATGACGAGGATTCGATGATTGGATGACTTACAGACCAACAGCAGGAGCCAAAACTTGATGAGCCGGAATCTTCTCCACGACCAGCTAGTGTGGCAGCTAGAGAGATCAGGATGGATCCAAGACAGTAGACAGATACAAATATTATACATAGGATTCCAGCTGATCAGCTGCAACCTGAGGGATCACAAGAGAGTCATTCATCATGTGACTCTCTGTTCGAGACATCCTTCCAGATGTTTGAGTGAAAAATGTTGAGACAAAGCCAGTCATCTCAAGTAGAAAAAAGACATCCTCCCAGATAAAGAAAAGTCAGTCACAGAGGGGCACCGAGGGAGCTTGAAAAGATAAATTTTTCGAAAACACAGTTGCAGTACCCTAGAGAGTGCAAAAGTTAGCTGACTCAAATTCGAAGACCAACAGCAGCGAGAGTGATGATAGTAGTCATGGATCTGATGATCAAGGACTAGAAGATACAAGACCACTATTCATGAGATGATGCCGTAGGGTGATATTCGATTCACCGATGAATCCCAATTTACATATGCCACATAAGATAGAGACCACGATGCACGAGCTGATAGATCTCGCAAGGATATGATTTCATATAGGCAACAACCTTCCAGAGATTGTCCAGCACATAATGCAGCTACAAATGACCTTACAAGAACAAACATTCAATTTAGCCCACAAGGCAGGAACTGAATATGAGGTTGTTGATGCCTACTACAGCGAGCTTGTCTACTTATGCAGATGTTTATCGAAGTAATCTGGTTCAACCAGCTCAAAGGACTCTGTTAAGATGACCCATACTTTGGTAGAATACAAGGCCCTGAAAGAGGAAGAAAGCCAAGAATTCACCAGATTTCTTCTACAACATGGCTAGTTGGTTGAGAGGAATTGGCTCTGTGCTCCAGGGACCTCAATGCAAGATCATATCATCCAGAAGTTGCACGCAAGAGGTCTGGTTGGACATTTCAGCTGACATAAGACTATAGCTCTACTAGAAGAGCGTTTCTACAGACCAAGTATCAAAAGCGATGCAAGTAAAGCTATTGGGAGAAGTCGCATCTACCAACAACCTAGTCCAAAGTGTCGACATCTAGACCCTAAACTCCCTTGCCAGTCTCTGAGAGGCCTTGGAAAGAACTAGGCACGGAATTTCCCCTTAGGTTACCCAAGACCAGAGGATATGATTCCATCTATGTGGCGGCGGATCAATTTTCCAAGATGGTGCATTTCATCCCCTACAAGAAAGCTACTGATGCTTCCTTTGTTGCAAAAATTTTTTTTCAAAGAGGTAGCTCACCCACATGAGATTCCAAAGTCAATGGTGTTTGACTATGATGTCAAATTCACCAGCCACTTCTGGAGGACAGTAGGGTAAAGCTCATCAATAAGCTCCAATTTGCTAGTGCCTTTCATCCCCATACTAACAAACAAAGCAAAGTTGTCAACAGAATTTTAGAAAACCTACTATTAAGTCTTGTCACAAAGAATTCAGCCACCTGGAACACCATCCTTCCCCAAGCTAAGTTTGCTTATAACAGATCGTCAAACACTCAATGGGGCGGTCTCCTTTTGAGATATTGGCAAGACAAACACCATGATACCCACTAGATTTTGCACCAATTTTGATATTCAATAGTTCTTCACTTAAGGGCTCAGATTTTCTCACAGCATATCCAGCAGATCCATGAGGAAGTCAAGAAGAAGATCATGGAGAGTAGCAAGCATTACCAAAACAGAGCAAACCAGAAGAGCCAACAAATCCACTTCAAACCTGGCGACAAAGTGCCCATCCGTAATAGACCAAAATGGCAATGGTCATTCCCACTGCAAGTTGCAGCCTAAGTATCTTAAGCCATTCAGCATCATCAACGGGGTTGGAGGTAATGTCTACATCAGACCTACCAAAAGATCTTTACTTCAGCTCCACATTCAATGTCATTGACCTCGCATCCTACTTGGAAGGACAAGAGACTGGATGGAATCAGAGAGCTGCGACTCTCAACACCGACAAAGCAAAAAAAGTAGGAAATTGAGGCCATCCTTGGGAATGAGATTGTGCCAATAAGAAAGAGGTATTATCAAAAATTTCTTGTAAATGAATGAGATTATATGCATCCTGGGGATGGCAATGGGTAGGGTACCCACAAAATTTGTCCTACCAGTATCTGAACCCATTTAAAATCTTACTACCCAAACCCATCCCAAAACCAATTACGAATTAACCAAAAATCCCAAACTCCTCCCATTTAGTATACCTACCAGCTACCCGAACCCGCCTGATCAACTCTTACTCATATTCATATTATAATGAGAACAGAACTCCATAAATTGAAAATTTTGTAGCCAAAGAAGAATCCTTTTGATCAAAAATCCTCAAACACTACAAAATATCATGCTTCTACCAAGATTAAGCTCTCAAAACCTCAAGGGACCAACTCACACCAACACAACTCGCACAAATTCCCATATGCTGGAGAAAAAACCCCAACTGGAACCTAAGAAACCCCTCCAATCTCCTTCAGGTGCTCTCCTTCCCCACAGATCTCCAAAAAGGAGAATGAAATGAAAAGTAAAAGAAGCGAAAAGAAATAAAAATGATCAATCTAGTGGGAAAAGGTCTTACCTTTTAACTTTTTCCATCTTTTCTTGTTTTCGTTGATTTTTCCTATGTTTCCCCCTTATTTTTCCTCTGTTTTTTCCATCCTCGATGGGAGGCTTGGAGCGGCAGCTGAATAGGGAAGCTTGGACGATGGCAAGGGTTTTGTGTTGGTATTTATATATAAGAGTTTAAAGGGTATAAATATATTATCAATCAATTTATAAACAGAGCCGAACTATATGCTATTGGTTAAGGTAGTGGTTAGGCTGTCCAAGGATTTGGAGTTCAAATATTCTCATCCTCCTTTTATATATGTATTTAATAACAATTTATATTTTACATATGTATTTATTAACAATTTATATTTTACATACATACATGTAGCAAGTACCCGAAGGGCAAATCCTAATCCGAATGGGCTTTAATTTTAAATCCCAAACCCATACCAAACTCTATAGGGTATGCTAAACAGATCCTATTAGGACTCGGGATGGATTGGGTATCTGAAAAAACTTGTCCAACTACCATCCCTATAAATCCAAGAGGTCATGGATTATGGTAGAAGACTTACGACACTTGAACCCAAATCTCTATGAAGAATACCATACCCTTTGTGTGTCGCAGCCAAACTCCTCCAAGCTAGGGAAAGCTAATGCAGGCCAAGCCTAACCTTAACACAAAATGGGAACTAAAATGGGTCGAAAGCATCTAATAGTGAACTATGCACATCTGAAGGCATCACTGTCAAATGGAAGCTTCTAGAAGACTTGCCCGTGAAGCAATCAAGTCCAAGCCCAACCTCCAATAATTTGAAAAGCACTGGAGCCTCCGTCCATAGAATCAAGATACAATCTAAAACAAAGTCTGCAGTACCAAAACCATCACTCATGCCAGTAGGCTAGCAGTATGATACAATATAGTGTCATGGTAAAGAAAAACTGACAAGGGAAGGAAAGAGGAAGGAGAGAGAGGAAGAGACAGAGAGAGGAGGGGCGAGGGAGGGAGGGAGGGAGAGAGTGAGAGGGCAGCAGAGAGAGAGAGGGAGGGAGAGAAAGGTGAAGGGAGGTGGAGAAGGAGAAGGAAAGAGAGGAAAAGAGAGAGAGGGGGGAGGGAGTGAAGGAGAGAGAGGTAGAAGGTGGTGGAAAGCAAAAGAGGTGGAGGGAGGGGCAAAGAGAGCGCTTTCAAAGCCCTCTCTCCTTTGCTTGGCGGAATAGAGGTTTCGATCCCATTTACATGCTTTCTTGAATTTTTTAAAGTGAAGTCAGTAGGACTATCGATTTAAAATTTATCAAAAAAAATAATAATAAGTGAAGTCTCTGCCGACTTCCCTTAAAAATATTCAAAAAAATATACAAAAGAGGCCAAAACCTCTGTTTCATTTTGAAACAAGGGCTCTACCCCCATTCCAGTAAGGGGAGAAAGCCCTCTCTCTGCCACTCCCTCTACTTCTTTTGCTCTCGAGCATATTTTCCCTCTGTCTCTCTCTTCCTCTCCCTCCCTCCCCCCTCTCCCTCTCGTTTCCTCTCTTTTCTTCTCCCTCTCCCCCTCCCTCACTAGTTTCTTGATCTAGAGGCCAGAACAATCCCGATTCACCACTAGTTCAGCTCGATATGCCTCTAACCAGGCAGTTTGGGACATTTCTGCTATCCTTGATGTAACAAATCAAAGGACAATTCCAAAGTGGCCGCCAAGACTAGTGAATCCAACGACAGGAGTATCATCCATCCGTGATGGTAATTAAGCCATCATCGAATGGATATTTTCTTCTAGAAGCATCCCAAGGGATAGTTTAATTGTACTAATGGATTTACATCATAGTTTTTAAGTTTTTCTAACTGTGAGCATACCTAGTTGATCCTATCACTAGTGCAAGATCCCAAAGCCTATAAATACTCTCTATATACCCCTTGTTTCATCAATCAATGAAGTTTATTTTCTCTCAAGTGCATGTTAACTCGTGTTTACTCTGTTTTTCTAGCATGGTGGATTGTATGCAAGCCTTGGTCGATTGTACGGATTGGCGGTGAGGCCAATTGGTGGAGTCCATGATTATGGCATGCTACAACAACATAAGTTGGAGTCCTTGATGGTGGTGGAGCTCTCTCGGTAGCAAGGCGGCAAGCTGCTAGTTATTCCTAGGTAGTTTTGTTCATTAGTTACTCCTAGCTTTTTAGATTTTTAATTTTATTTTCTACTTTCTTACTTCTAGGTTTAGTTTAATTTTTCCTTCGTGGTTTATTGTTGGTTAGTTAGTTTGGTCCTCCACTAGATAGCTCTGAAACTAATGTTAGGCCTTCCCACCTACGTCGGAGAAAGGGATAGAGCGATGCAGTTTCTCAAGTGCTAGTTATGATTAAGTGATTTCCCTCTGCCATGGAATTCACATCTCAAAAATTATGGAAAGATTTTAGGGCTTTTAAATTAAATAATGAGAAACCCAACAATAAGAGCCTAAAATACTTTTACATCTGAAAAAAGGGAGTGTTATCAAATTATATCACAACCCAGTTGTGAGCGGTTTATATTTGGGTTTAAGTTCTAATTGATACTTGATAGAGTAGAGAAAAGAAAAAAACAATCAAATAAACTGTGTGAGAAAGCAAAGGCAGGATGGAGAAGGGGGGCCAGTTCTTGTTGTCAGATGGTTTTAAAGTTCTCTTTGCCAATATATAGCATGCAGTTTTCATGGATTCCCCCACTAGGCCCCCAACCCCACCCCTTTTAAGTCCACTTGGGTCCACCCCTGTCTCTTCCAACACTAGTTCATTGAGTATTACATCTAGCAAATCACATGTCCACATAAATGATCTGAAAAAAATGGCACTAAAGTCCACTTCGTTGATGTACAGAACATAGAGATGTAGCCATCCTAATCAATCATATGATAATATATATGATGATTCTTTTAATATTTTAATAGATGTATTAAAAAGTGTGACTGGAGAGCAAAATAGTAATCTAAGTATTTTCAATGCAGCATGTAAAACTGGTTTGACTAGATACACACAGAAAGAGTACCTGGTGAATCATAATATGCCTGTTGGTCATAGAAAAGCATGGCCTCACGTAATCTATGGCGTTTTCCATCAATACCTGCATACTGAAAAGTAGTGTGCACCGCATAGGGTTCAAGTCTGAGCTGTTGGTGCATAGCCTGCCATTTTTTTTAACAATCATGGCCACAAGAAAATTCATCAATAATTCATTTATTGATACCATATACTTAAAGCACAAAACATATGGAATGATGAATGGACAAGAAATACAGAACCAAAAAATTGTCTATTATCCATGATGGTTATAAACATCAATGCTTCAAATGGGAGAAAATAGCAGTTTTAAATGCTGAAAGAAACATTAAATGGCACTACCTGGACAAAGAATGTGTGTCCACTGCAGAATATACTTGCTGGCAAGATTCCTAATTTGAGGGTCCCATCAAAAGCATATACAAGCCCACTTTCTCCTTCAACTGGTGGTCCCAAAACTTTGTGGAGTAGATCATTAAAGCCATTCTGGTCCCATATCTCATCATCAGCTACCAGCAGATCTATCCACTCTTTTGCCAGCTTTTTGGCAGGATCAGTAGGACGCCAGTGAAAAATTCCAACATTATAGGCACCAGTTACTGACAATGATAAAAGAAAAAGATTGATTAGATGCTTACTCAAATTTCAATGTTAAAAAATTTGTTAAAACATATCAATAAGATGACAAGACCTACATTTTTGAAACAAGAGAAACTACATGGATGATCAGACCCAAGACATACATATAACTTCATCAGCAGTTAATGAAATTATATTCTCAAAAAAAATAAAAAAAGTTTAATGAAATTCTGTCCATTGTAGAGTAGCATCATTGTGCTTGTTTATTGTCATTAGAGAATACTGATCATCAATATTCTAAAAAATATTCACCATGAAAGATATAGGAAACACTTAACTAGAATTCATTTCATGCAATGAGTTACATCCATCCAGAATTCATGTTCTGTGTTGCTCGGCTTCCAAATAAGGAAAGACCACATTGAGATTTGAAGATGCAACCCACTTAATTTAAGTTATAAAAAGGCAGTTTGTTGATTGAATTCTTCTTTATAGTACAAGCTCCTACTTTTTTCGTGTCCCACAGCCTAGCACGATTACTAACAGTTCTACAATCCTTGCACTTTCCATTATGATAGTGCTCCTCAAACAATTCCCTATTCCTCCCATACAGAATATATTCCCTGTCACGCTATATATTACATTCTCTCAAATCTCCTATCTAAGAGTTCTCGCCCTGTCTAGACTTGAAACCACCACCTTCCAATGCCGGATATTCTTTTAGCCTTACCAAATATTGACATAAATAAGCTTATATTCCTGGTTCACAAACCATAAATCTCCTCAGGTACTCCCCCCACCTCCCACAAAAAACAAAAAAAAAAAAATAATAATAATCAAAAAGATGGATCTTTAAAAAGAGATTATTATAATATGAAAAATCTTATAAACACTTAGCTGCACAAAACCTTTTATGGAAATAATCTGCTTCAAAATCCTTCCTATCTTGTTTCCAGACTTCTTCGAGCTTCACTCGATGTACCACCAGCTACTTCATTAGCAAAAAAGGGCATAACCCAATGATGGTCCTAGCAATCCAAGGACTTGGGAGGGGCAAACTGGGGATAGACCTAACTTTTGGCATCTTTCTGCACAAAGTAGCTGCCCTAGGACTTGGACCCATGCTGTTGCACTTGTCAGGCCAAGCCTTTTACTGTTGCACCAAGTAATGTCCCTATCTACTTCATCAGTAAGCCAACAAAATACAAACTTGCTAATGGAATTCAATAGTACTTCTACTGCACATGGTCCATCCATCTTTTCTCAAAAGATAATTTTATGGTTCTTCATATTTCGGTACCATATCAACCAATAATGATAACAACAATAACGATAATAACAATGACAATGATAGGAACAAAGAAGAAGAAGAAGAAGTAACAAAATTAAAAATTAATTCAGGTGGTGATGCTACCTATGGCTATCTAAATTCTTGCTTTCCACTTCACAATTGGTTCCACTTCAATTTCTACCCCACTTCATGCAACTATAGTTGAACACCAACCGACAACTTAATATTCAAAAAGAACTTAAAGCCATTTATAACTCGTGCTCATCCACTCAAGGGACCTCTTCTCCTCTCTCCTTTTTCCCCCTGTTTGTCATCATTAAGGAAAGTTAATTCCCATCCCCTGTTTGCAATATTAGTATTGACAACTTAAAAGACAGTGTTTTGAATATAGGTCCATGCAGAGACAGATATATTCTATTGCCTAGAGAGCAAAAGGAGATGGGCAAAACGTGTGAAAAGGATTTGCAAATTTTGGCAAGGTATTACCTTGCTGCCAGACTTCCAGACTGTCATCAGTTACTGTTGGTATAACTTGATCACTTGATGTCAAAACATCTGCTTCAGGAAAACGAGCAAGATACGGAAGTGGATTCTGTTTTCAGCATAAAATACAAAAATGAAACTGCATTCAGCAAAGGGAAAAGGCTTTTTTTATAAATGGCTGAAATTATTAAAAATAATTCAAAAACATAACAGGCAGGGCCATCAAGGCCACGAGGTTGGTCACTATAATGAAATATACTAGATGGTACAGACTAGACTGATGATTATTTTAGTGACAATGGTTCTCCAGTGAAACTGATTGAAAATATCAGGTTTGGCTCTGCTAATCTACCTTGTTAGGCTGCATTGATAACTAATAAGTTACTCATCTCCTTCGAATAATATTACAAAATGTCAAATTGAAATGTAAGTGGCTTCTCAGAAATCTTGGTCAGCTGATTGGCAGTGCATGGATTTCAAGGTCTTTATATGCCTTTTAATTTGGTAACATTTTATTCTAATTTGTCATGTTAACTACCTCTGAAATTACAAAATGGATTGAGGATAACATGCTAAGACACATTAGAAAGATAAAACTAAACAGAAATATGCCATATATTGCAAAATAATATGTATACCTTTAACCAAACCATGTCAGTATCACACATTAGCACCTCATAGCCGAAAGGCAAGAGAGCATTAATCAAAAAGACTTTTTCTCTTCCCATTTTATGAAATTTGGGGGACCCCCATCCAGCGTCCATCGTGTCCATATTACTTCCCATGTCAAAGACAGGAATACCTTTCCAATACAAAGCCTCCAGGATTTTTGTGTCCATCGCCCCTGCACAAACAACACTAATATTCATTAAGCAATTAAAGAAGAAAATCAAGTTTGCTCAGATTAGATCAAGGAAGGATGACTTTGGTAAATTCTACAGATTTATGGGAATTACCAACAAGAAGATTATAGACATTAAGATCTGTCAGGTGCCTGACCCAGGTCAAGATGAAGTCCATGTATGCATAGTTCCCAAAGGTCACAATGATGACATTCTCTTTCGCCCAATGCTCCAACATCTCCTTTGTCAGCCGAAATGACTTCAATTCTGGCATTTTAGTACCAACAGGGACATCCCATATGTCTCTGGTGAACATGTTTCGAGGCTTCGCTGTGGGAGGAGGAATATTTGCAGTTGCGTTCCGATTTGCTTCGGAATCGAACGAACCATTTCCCTTCCTCAGCCTGGTAAAGTCTATATCTGAAAATACATCACATCAATTTTAAAGAAAGCAAATTGGAGAGACGAAAAGAGTAAGTCTTTTTACCCGGTAGACTAGGAGGCGTCGCGGAAGAGGAGAAATGGAGGAAGGAAAGGGGGTTCGCGTCGGAGGCGGGGAAGTAGACGGTGGAAAGGATGAAGAGGGTCGCGAAGACGATGCCGGCGACGACGGTGGCGTAGATCACAAGGAACAGGGGCTTCCCTTCCGGGAAAGTGTTGCACGACGCCATCCCCAGCCCTAATTCCCCCTCCTCGTCATCGCCTCTTCCAGCTTCTCAAAGACCTTTTTTTTCCCTTCTCTCCATAGAACGGATCTCGGAGACTTTCCATCCAGGCTCCCGCTGGATCCTTCCTCTTTTATTCTTTCAGTATTGGGTGCGGATTCATTCAGGCACTTTGAAACACCGAAGGGTCCGCTTGCTATAAAATGGTATTTCTTTAGCACGAAACAACGCCGCGTTTGGCCAAACTTTTGGGGTGTCAAAAAATATTTTTTGATTTTAGATATTTTTTTTATTTATTATAAAATAATTTTTTTAATTTATTTTAAAAAATATTTTAAAATAATATAATAATATTTGATAAAAATATTAAAAAATTATTTTAATTTCTTTAAAAAATTAAAAAAATTATTTTAAAAAATTATATTTTAAAATTTTTCTTAAAAATACTTTCTAGTTAACATTGAAAAGCTGTTTTATTTTTCTCAATGTACTTTATCAATGTGATTACCAAACAGCAAATAGCATTTTGTAAAATTTTTATTTTTAAAATTTTTATTTTTTAAAAATTTTATTTTTAAAAACTTCAAAAGCTCTATACCAATAGCAATTTCAAACAAAATATCTACCAATATTCATGAATATGTACATAATAAAATACAATAAAAATAACAAATATGAAAACATAAATTATTATAAAATAAAATAATGTCAAATACTTGAAAATTTATATAAAAAAATATATATATAAAACAAAAAAATATTAATAATATATTGATAAATTTTAAAATAAAATAATCAGAAAAGACTCTAGAATAAACATATATCCCATGAGTGCATAATTATGAGAAAATAATTAAAAAGATAAAACAGAAATATGACAATGTTAAAAAGTAAAAATATATATAAGAAATGGAATGACATAGATTGGTTTGACATGCAATAAATTTAGCATAAATTGGATGCTAAAATAAAATATCCAAAATGCGAAACAAGAAAATTAAATATAAAAATTGAAAAAATAAAATAAAAATAAAATAATACATATATACAAATATTATATAATATTAATAAATAATAAATTTAAAATATTAATAAAATTTTAAATAAAAGTATAAAAATATAATACTCTATTTAGTTAATCTTTTAGAGTGTCAGAAAGTACTTTCTGACTCTCAAAAAATATTTTGGAGTGATATAGTGATGTGATATAGTGATGTCTGATAAAAATGTCGGAAAGCTATTTTGATTTTGTTAGAAAGTTGAAAAGATCTACATGAGGAAAACTGTATTTTGAATCTTTTTTCAAAAATACTTTCTGATTAATGTTATAACGTTGTTTTACTTTTTCCAATACACTTTATCAATATGGTTACCAAATAGTGAATAGTATTTTATAAAAGCTCTACTCCCAAAAGCTCTACTTCTCAAAAACTCTATTTTCAAAAGCTTCAAAAGTTCTATTGCCAATAACAATCCCAAACAGGATATCTACCATCATTGAATACGTACTTAATAAAATATAATAAAAATAACAAATATGAAAATATAAATTATTATAAAATAAAATAAAATAATGTTAAGTACTTGAAAATTTATATAAAAAGAAAGAAAAAAGGGCACAAAACAAAAAAATATTAATAACATATTGATAAATTTTAAAATAAAATTATCAAAAAATACTCTAGAATAAACATATATCCTACAAGTGCATAATTATGAGAAAATAATTAAAAAGATAAAACAGAAATATGACAATGTTAAAAAGTAAAGATATATATAAGAAATGGAATGACATAGATTGGTTTGACATGTAATAAATTTAGCATAAATTGGATGCTAAAATAAAATATCCAAAATGCGAAACAAGAAAATTAAATATAAAAATTGAAAATATAAAATATAAAATAAAATAAAAATAAAATAATACATATATATATATAATATTATATAAAATTAATAAACAACAAATTTGGAATATTAATAAAATTTTAAATAAAAGCATGAAAACATAAAAGTATATATGAACTTCAAATATTCAACTACATCCAATACAACCACCACCACTACTAATGAATTGAACAAAAATCAAACATTTTCCCATACTATTACTACCAAAATTATGCTACAAAAGAATTCTGACCAAAAAAAAATAATCATCAAAAAAATCAATTCCATCGTAAAACTTTTTATAATTGAAACAAGATCTTTTTGACAAATATCAAGAAATATGTGTCACTAAAAGTACATGATAATGATAAAAATATTTTATCAATAAATATATTTATTATAATAAAAATTATATTCATCACCAAATGCTAAAATATTTGGTGACCCAGGTTTCTATCATAAAAAAACTAAAAGTTTGGTCATGATGTAATATTTTTTTATCACCACAAATTAATTTCAGTTGACATAAACAAACTTACACTATAAGAATCCAAATTATTAGTGATGGCTATTTATCTTCACTAACAGTCTAGCTACTATTGCTAATAACATCGTCATTGCTAATTCCGTCGTAACAGTCAATCTAAAAAAATTTTATCATTAAATAACTTTATTAGCGATGGTAAATATTACCATCGCTAATATGACTATTAACAACGATATTAGCAGTGCATAACTCCATCACTAATTATTTTTTTATTTTGAAATTAAATTTTTAAAAAATTTAAAAAAATATTAGCAACAACATCTTCATGGCTAATGCCATTGCTAATAATTATTAGCGATAAAAAATACCGTCGCTAATACCGTCTCTAATTTTTTTAATTTTTAAACTAAATAAAAAATTTTAAAAAAATATTACATATGATAGTGTCGTCACTAATACCGTCGCTAATAAGTATTAGCGATGGTATTTTTCGTTGCTAATACTGTCGCTAATAATTAATTTTATTTTTTAAAAATAATTAATAAAAATATTATTAAATTCTGATATGGAGGTATATTTTTCGATACGGAGGTGTATCTTTTGATATACTTCTCTGATTCTCGAATAAATTATTCTTACATATTTTATTCGATGATACGGAGCTATAGACACCTCCGATCCATCGATTGGATGGTTAGATTGAATTTTTAGCCCCTAAATCTCCTTCCCAAGTCAAACCTAAATATATGAAGCTTCTAAATATGAAAACTTAAAACAAGTAAAAGAGTTTAGTAATATAATTACCTGATGTGATGGTTGGGACGATGAGCCCAATCGATCGCATAGCTATGGATCTCAGAGAAGCTCCACGATTGTATCGCGAATGGCATCCAGATAGTTCTGAGGTCGCTGGCTCCGAAGCCTCTGCACGATCTCCTCCATGTGTGCATCGCTCCAAATTTGGGACGTCGAGGCCTATGAGGATGTCGAAGGATATCGAGCTAGTGGAGAGTTGAAGCTATGGTCGAATCCTATGATCCAGCTCCTACTCATCCCCCCGGTAGTGCTGAGCCATCCCTCAAAATCAAGAGGGGCTGAGAAGATAGGTCATCACCATACCTCTTCGCAATGTACTCTATATAATGCATTTACACAGTTCAGAAATACATTAGTTCTAATATCAAAATTAGATCCTGTAACAACTTAATTAGTCAATAAAATTTAAAATTCTTACCATGATTTATCACGAAGTAGAATCTACATAGTCACTAGTCCTCCTAAACTGGTGTGTGGCCTCCCACAACTATAGCTGGTCTGATGGACAATCCAGCTGTTGTATCTACAATAAATAAGTAATAAAATTAAATTAATTAAAGCATGCATATAAGAGTTTTTATAGTTTTAGTGAAGAGTTTTAGTATAGATTTCTTACCAGTCTGTTGGCCATAATATGTGTACCGATCGAGCTGCCCGTATGCCTGATTGGATCCTATTGTCCAATCCAGTTCTGTCGGATTCTCTGCCGCCTATCGAAGTACTCCTCATTGCTCCACTGATCACAGAAGACCTGCCATATGTCTGCTTGCATCCAGTGATCCGTGAAGGACCTCTAGTCTGATGGTGATTGAAAATTGGTGTACTAGATAGCGGACTACTTGAGGTTATAGAGGCCATCTCAAAATCTCTGTGTAGCCACCTTCTCGAAGGTCTGATAGCCAGCCTTCTCATCTTAGGGAGTCTTGAATCGATAGTACTTCTGCAAAATAGAAGCAAGCGTGTATTAATATGTAATTAAAATAGCAATGTACCAAAAATTTAAAATTAAACTAGTTTTGACTTACTAGAAACATCTCCCAAATTGCATCACGAGCTCCCAACGGCTAATTCGAGAATTTGTTTATCGATTCCGGCATCAATCAACATATGATCCCGATAACGACTTGGGATGTAAAAGACTCTCTGAATATGCTGCAAAATTGATTTTGAAGAATAAATATTAATTCTAAAATTATTAAATTCTAAACATATTAACTAAGCATGTAGTACTTACGAGTGGCTCTAGATATGAATGATCTCTCTATCCTTCGATCGAGTCGAAGGTGTTGCAAGTCGGACGGGTCCTCGACCACGATGCCATGTCTGAGAACCGACGATCGCTACTGCATGCGACTGTGGGATCATCGATGACCCTCTATCCTCTGAACCTGAGTGTAAAATATCTAATACAAAGAATGTTATATTAGTTAATAAATGACAAAATAATATAAACGAAAATATATAAATTAAGTGTTAGTGCTTACCATCCAGTGAGAGAGGTGCAGAACCATATGAGCTAGCCACATGATCGCTCTCTCCTCGAGAGCTCTATCCTCAACTGGCGTGGCTTTGGCCTCTGGAAGACATGATGTATGCTATCTAAAAATAAAAATAAATAGATTCATCAAATTAATTATATAATTATGGATGACAATGCAAGATTTAAATTGATACAAAATAAGTAATTAAAATGATCCAAGAATTATATACTTAGCACTACTCATTGGCCTCTTCAGATGTTTGGTATCCTTCAAAATCTTCTTCCTCTTCTACCTCTTCCTCTTCTTTTCCTTCTTGGGGAAGGTTGTCCTTTAAAATAATCTCAGTTGGATCTACCTCCTCATATTGGCTATCTTCACGTAGGAGAATTTTTGGAGCATCCAATTCTACATCATCGAATGATTGATGAACTTCTACTGTCTCATCTTCTTGAAAGTATTCTGATAACTGGAGCTCTTCTTCTTCTTTGAACGCGTAATAAACGGCTCGAGACTTAATTTTGCATACAACCCAC
Organism: Elaeis guineensis; assembly: GCF_000442705.2. NCBI lineage: Eukaryota > Viridiplantae > Streptophyta > Magnoliopsida > Arecales > Arecaceae > Elaeis > Elaeis guineensis. The sequence goes on along the minus strand of NC_025996.2, from coordinate 142,592,411 downwards.
CAATCTTTCCTTCCTCTTTTTCTTGATGAAAAAGAAGTTTAATACACTTGAGTAGCTTATGCAGCTAGTACAAATGGCTCGTTGACATAAGCTTTTGATCCATGTTTGATTTTAATAAGCTCATGTCGTGGATCAATCTTCATACCATTGTCGGTATCAAATCATTGGCACTTAAATAGAATGACACTATTACTTTCAATGTAGCTCATCTTAATCACTTCTTCGAAGATTTCATAGTAGTCACTCTCCAACTTATCTTCCCACCAACTACTTTTTATACACACACCACTGTTCATTGTGCTTTTATAATTTTTATATTGCTGGGTGTGAAATTTGAAACCATTTATATTACAGCCATTATCGCATGTCACGTATTTTTCAAGCCCGTAACCTAATGGTCTCAGCTTCATTGGTATGGACTCACTCCCTTAAATGACCTACGTATTATAAAAAGAATAAATTAGAAAAATTAAAATATATAAAATGATAATGGATGCTTACCAATTGATAGAACCAACATGCAAAGTTCTCTGAGTGCTGTGTTGATATTTCTTCATCACTTATGCTCGAATTTTCTCCTTTCAATATCTTATCATATTGCCTAAGCATGCATAAGATAAGTATACTGAAATAAGTGATTAAAGAGTTGAGATTGTGATGGACACTTATCGGACATATGGGTTGACCTCCGTACAGTTTAGCAAAACATATATCTCTGCCCATCGAAGTTTAATATCGAAGAAAATCTGATGAACCTCGTGCCCAAATTCTCGAGTGGGATAGGCAAATATTGAGATCTCCTACTCTAAACCCCTAGCACCACCATTATCATTTCGGCTCACTTGAGTCAGCTTGGTCTGCACACTGAGATTAAAGTAGTATTAGCTAAAATTTGAAATCTCTTCTATTATATAAGCCTCTACAATAGAACTTTCAACTTGAATCTTATTTTTTACTTTCTTCTTGAGACTGTGCATGTATCTTTCAAATGGATACACTCACATATATTGCATTGGACCCCAACCCTAGCTTCATACACCAGATGAATCATGAAGTGCTCTATGGAGTCAAAGAAGCTGGGAGGAAATATCTTCTCTAACTTACATATGGTCTCTACACTGCTAGCCTCAAGACTGAAGATGTGATCGGTGGATAGTTCGATAGTATAAATATCTCTGAATAGAAGGCTAAGCTCGATCAAAGAACTCCATATGGAGTTGGGAAGGAGATCACACCAAGCAAATGAAAATAATCGTTGCATGAATACATGACAATCATGGCTCTTTAGCCCATAAAACCTACAATCTCTGACATTGACGCATCGAGCTAGATTATTTACATAACCATCTAAAAATTTAAGGCTCTTACACTATTTGCAAATATTCTTTAGCTACTTCTTTGTTAAAGTATAAGATGCTTTCGGCTTCAAAAATTTTTCAAATGTCATCTCAATCAGTTCTAATAGAAGATGCTTGCATATATTCTTCATATCTACTCGAGCCTTGGGATTGTCCTTCATTTTGTCTTTGACATCCATAACAGTATAGAAAATATTATCAAATATATTCTTCTCGATATGCATAATGTCAAGATTATGACGAATCAAATTGATGGATCAATAGGATAATTCTTAGAAGATACTTCGCTTCACCTAGTTATGAGTTATACCAAACCCTCGAGGCTTCTGCTTGTCAAATTCAATGTCAAATAAGACTTCGTCCAATTAGGATACTCTCTAAAATACTTCCATACCATTGAGGCACTGGGATGTATGGTCCTTCTCTATCTTATTCCTCCTGAAACTTTTTCACTGCTTTCGAAAAGGATGATGCGTGGAGAGGAATTGACGATAACAAGTGAACCAACAGGGCTTACAACCATGCTCAAACTGAAATAATTTTGTATTCTCTATGAAATAGGGACATGCTAGCTTTGTATGAGTAATCCATCCTGACAACATCTTATAAGCAGAAAAATCGCTAATAGTCCACATCAATGCAGTCTTTATTACAAAATTCTGCTTTTTCGATGTATCGAAAGTATAAATGCCATCAGACCATAATAATTTCAACTCATCAACAAAAGGTGTTAGATATACATCAATGCTACTACCAGATGTCGTAGTCCAAGAATGACTAATGTAAGAAAGATGTTATATTCTTTCATGCACATTTCAGATGGCAGATTGTATGGAGTGATAAAGACTGGCCAATATGAATAAAGAGCCGCTGCATAACCGAACGGTGTAAAACCATCCATAGATAGATCCAGCCAGATATTGCATGATTTCTGAGCAAATAAAGAGTGGCAAGCATAAAATTACTTTCATGACTTACTGTCCGACGGATGACACATCATATCGGGATGCTTGCATGGTCCTTCTTTGTGCCATCTCATTTGTTTAGTAGTACTCTTGGACAAGTAGAGCCTCTGAAGTCTAGAAGTGAGGGGAAGGCATCGAAAAACTTTGTATGGTATGTCCTTCTGATTCCTATCATCTTGCCTCAACTTAAATCGACTTATATCACATATACCGCATGAGCTCTTCTATTGGTCCTCCTTATAGAAAAGTATGTAATCATTACGGTATGCATCTATCTTCTTATATCCCATATCCAACCCTTTCATCATTTTCTTCGAAGTATAGAAGCTCCCAATAAGCTTCTCATCTTTCGATAGCATTTTCTTTATTATTGCTACCATCCTATTATAATAATTGACCATCATATTAAACTCGACCTTCGAGTTCAACAACTCTAACACAGTTGATAATATAGTATGGATTTCATATCTCGACCATAGTGGTTCATCAGTATCTTTCAGCATATAGTAGAAATCGCTGCTGCCAGCTTTTGGATCGTCCTCTACATCCTAATTAAATTTAGGACCAGCCACATCCATAACTATATCCATCATTCTATCTGTGTCCATTTCCTGCTCGATTCTAATCCTTGCAACTTTCTCCCATGTCTCTCCATGCAGATAACAATGCTTATGTTGGGTATAAATCCACTCTTATACAAATAGATAGTAATTATATCTCTATTACCATATTTGTTATAAGGGCAATGAGTTCATCCTTGATGTAAGAGTATCGTATTTTCAAAAATAAAATCGCAGAAGTACTCTACATCCTCTCAGTATTCAGCAAAAATCTCTCTACCGACTATTCGACGGTCCATCCAACTATGGTCTATGGCAGACTATCTAAGAATTCTACACATACATATACACAAGGCAATTGCTAAATACAATTTATCATTCAAAATGGCTTATATAGTAATGCATCCTATCATCAACTAATAGGTAAAGATAGATCCTATCCTATTCAAAAAATGTATTAATTCTATAGGTCCATTATAATAATCAAATGATACACAACAGGAGCCGAAAAAAATTCAATAGTATTTTTTCTTAGTTCTCCCATGTAAGAAGAATAAAAGAAAAATACTGTCCAAAATTTTTTTCAAATCCTGAGCATATCATTTGATTACTATAATGACCTATAGAATTATTTAAATTTTTTAAACATCCATAGTGGACAATCAATTGATCAATGTACATAATTTTTTTATCCGTACAAAAAAAAAGTATACGGATACATTAGAATATGTACATCAATCAGCTGATGGATCTATCGCTCCATGCAATATAAATTTTATTAAAATTAACATATAATTAATGCTGCTCGACATCTTCCATCGGTCTAAGTGCACTGGCTGCGTGAGGGCTAGATGCCTTAGATGCTAACTGTGATCCGAGGCCTGGACACATCCAGACCTCATGTTTGCAATACTGCCCAGCACCTTTCCTCGATTCGAGCATTTGCATGCCCAGACTCAAATCCCATGCATCTAATTAATTAATTAATTATTTAACTAATTAATTAAATCAATATTTAATTAATTTTTAGTGATGGTACTCTAGCCGTCACTAATACCTTCACTAATAGTAGACAATATTAGCCATCTCTAATGTCGTTGCTAATACTCACAGTGCTAATGCGAAAATGGATCATGGGGCAAAAGTGGTAGAGTAGGGTTGAGGTGGCTGGCTCGAGGCTGTAGGGTCAGGTCGGAGCGGGGGCTTGAGGGCTGGTGGAGTCGGGCCGCAGGCTGGGGGCGGCAGGGCCGGGGTGGGGTGCTAGGGGGCGGTGGGGTCGGTGGGGTGAGGCATGGGCTATGAGGGTGATGGGGTAGGGGCCGACGAGGCCAGCTCGGGGTCGGGCCGACGAGGTCAGCTCGAGGTCGGGCCGATATGGGGATGGGGCTGACAGGGTCACAACAGTTGTAGGACATTGGAGAGGGGGGTTTGGGGGGTGAGGATACTAGAGAGGGGGTTGAGGGCGGGAACGGGAGAGAATGAGCAGGGAGAAAAATATTTTAATTTTATAAAAGACTATTAGCAATGATAAACTTACCATCGTTAATATCATTGATGATGTCATTAGCGATAGAAATTTTCGTCGCTAAAAATAAAAAATCATCACTAATACTTTTATCTAATTTTTAAAATAATTTTTTAAAATTATTAGCGACGGCATGACTTTCATCACTAATACCGTCGCTAATAATACTTTTTATTAGCAATGAGATCAGCCATCGCTAAAAGATATTTGGTCACTAATATCTGTATTAGCGACGGCAACATTGCCGTCGCTAAAAGCCGTCACTAATAACCTTCCGCATCTTCACAAACATCCGAATATGGTATAATTTTAAAATTTAAAATTTAACGTTATCATTTATTATCTAAATAATTATCGTTAGAGTATCATCATAAAAAATCATCTTGATCTGACAGTCCTAGCTATATCGATCAATAAAATAAAATTTCGACGGTCACGAATGATCACATAATGATTTAATAGATAGAGATTACTGATGGATCCTAAAACTTATAATGATAATCTTGATGATATTTATAGCATATTTTTAAAATTTTACTTCAATCAGACATCATTATCATGATCAATTTAATATGAAATGATTTTGATCGTCAAATAAAAAATAAGTGATCAAAAAGTCAAATGATGCCCTATTAAGATAATTTTTTAGATAAATAATTTTTATTATTATTTTAGTCATTTATATGATGGTGATCATAAAATCTAAGCCATACATATATGAACCATCTACATTAAGTAGATGTTTAAAAATATAAGTATAATTATTTAAGAATTTTAAGAATGAGTATTAAGAGACATATGATTTTAGATCGTTCATATACGTGCATTTTAAATTTTACGATTACCATCATACAAATGATCAAAGTAGTAGCAAAGATTATTTATCTAAAAAATTATCTTATAATTGGATGCCGTTTGGCCCTTTGATCACTCATTTTATATTTAACAGTCCAAATCATCCCGTGCTAAATTGATAATGATAAGAGTATCTGATTGAAGTAAAATTTTGATAGTGTATTATAAATATCATCAAAATTATCATTATAAGTTTTCAGATCCATCGGTTATCTCTATCTATTAGATCATCATGTGATCATTCATGATCGTCGAAATCAAATTTTATTAATTGACGTATCTAGGGCTATCGGATCGAGGTGATTTTCTACAATGATACTTTAACGATAATTATTAAGATAATGAATGATGAAGATAAACTTTAAATTTTAAAATTATACCATATTCAGAAAAAAATTGGATAAAAAAATTATATTCTGCATTGAGTATTAGCGATGGCAGTTGCCATCGCTAATAATTTTAATAATAATTTTTTTTATTTTTATGATGATGAATATCATCACTAATAGTGTCGTAGCTAATGATTATTAGAGATGGTATCCACTGTTGTTAATACTCTTTTCACCTTCACTAATAATTTTAATAAATAATTTTTTTTCTATTTTTTGTGATGGCAAATCCAGTCTCTAATAGTACCATCACTAATGATTATTAAAGATCGCAAATACCTTCTCTAATACTCTTTTTACCATCTCTAATAATTTTAATAAATATTTTTTTTATGATGGTGAATGCTGTCTCTAATAATGCATTTCGCTAATGATTATTAGGGATAGCGATGCTGTCGCTAATGATTATTAGGGACAGCGATGCTGTCGCTAATGATTATTAGGGACAGCGATGCTGTCGCTAATGATTATTAGGGACAGCGATGCTGTCGCTAATACCATTAGTAAAACTAATATTAGTGATGGTGGAACTATCATCTTTAATAGCCATCAATAAAATAATTATTAGCGACAGAATCATTATCGCCGGTAATTTCATTGCTAATAGACATATTAGCGATGATAAAAATATCGTTGTTAATGACCGTCGTTAATACTTTAATTTCTTATAGTGTTATCATTAAAAAAAGTATATTTTTGTAATAATATTATTTATAAAAAAAAAATAAATTTATTAATAAAAGATACACCTTTGATCCTAAAGGATTTAATAATGGATCTTCTACAAATTTTGTATGATATAATAGCTCAAATTTAGTGATGAAAATACTTCATCATTAAATATTATTGCAATTTGTAATGAGTCAGATTTTATTATTGAATATTAAGTTTCATGATGAACTAATTTCATTACTTAAATATTGCATTTTTTATGATCATGGTAACAAATTTTTTTCTATGTCATGGAATGTTGTGAAAATTTTGTGATGGATCAAATTATATCATCTAATGTTGAATTTAGTGATATAAAAAATTTCATTAGTTAAATATTACATATATAATGAATGTATGGTGTCGAAAATATTTTATTAATGAACATAATGGTAATTCCATTACAAGTCAAATTTCATCACCAATTGTTGAATATGTGAGAACAAATTTCATTACCAAATGTATTATATTTTTGATAAAATATGGTGACAAAAATATGTTATCGCCCAAGACTAATGTGATTTTTGATGAATTAAATTTTATTAATAAATGTTAAATTTTGTGATGAAAAAAATTCTATCATTGATTTTTAGCCAAGGAAAATTTTTTTCTTTAAACACAATTAATAATATCATTAATACAATTCACTATATTAAATCCACTCTCAAGTATTGATTCTAATGGTACCAACAATCTTAAAATAAAAATATTCATTGTCTATGTATGTAAATTGTAATCATTATCCACAACAATTATAATTATTCTATCCTATTAAGGCGATAATGTTCTATTAACTCATAGATAAAAGTGAGAATAGAGTCCAAGTCATGATTAGAAGATGCTTCAAAATTGCTGTAACTATAATAAGCCATAATTATCATTGTCAATCTCTATATAAAATATCAAAGAGGTGATAAAATCATGGTAGAAGAGCAAGATAAAAAATATATATTAGTTTTTCTCACAAAGAAACAATATATGTTGAATATATTATTACACAATAGTTTAAAAATAGTATGTTGCTCAGATCTTATCATGAACTGAGAGGGGCATATGGAAAGGATGCGTGAGTAGCCATAGAAGTAAGTATACAGTCGTACTCATCTTTGCAAGCCAATATATTAGCCTTTGCATTGAAATATTTTCTAGATTAGATTGGAAGTTTTGTATCTTATACCTTAGGTAATGCCGAACTCTATCAACTTTCTCCTGAGTTCTTTAAAGAGCCTCATCTAACTCCAAAATCCTCTTTCCAGATGAAGAAGAACTAATTGGCTTCTAGAACATTGTCAAGACTTTTGACATTTTTTGATCTTGTCCCAAGAACATAATCATATATTTCATCAAGATAGTAGGGCTCTCACCCTTTGGTATGGACTGAGACTACAATTCTATTATTTTATTCTAGAAAAAAATATAATAGAAATCAGTTTAACCTTTCAAATAAGATGATCTAAATTTTATTTTGTATAATGTAGTGTTTATCGGGGATGTCTGGTCAGGACACTACCTCCACAGAACCTTTTCGATACCACGCGTCACAGTAGAAACAAAAAAAATATAAAATAAAAATATAATCAAATACGTGGACTAGCCAAAAGGCTCACCTTCATGGGGCATGCAAGCTTCACTATGAAAAAAAAAATTATAAGAAAAAATCACACCCTTAATCCTCGTACATCCAATTTCTTCCTCACAAGAAGCTCTCGCTCACAAAAGTTCTCTCTCTAAGAAAACCCTCTGAACTCCTAAAGCAACCGCTGTCTGCTGTCTGACAGTCTGCCTGAAGCATCCCTACCTCTGCTCTCTATCGGTTTCTCTCGATCTGCTGTTGCTCTGGATCCTTGGTCGAATACACCATGTCATGCTGTCCTTTATTCGCTACCACAGGCCCTTTTAAAGAACTAAATCCAAACCCTAATCGGATATGCACTCTGATTATCACCCGAACATACATCTGAACCATCAGATCTCGATTGGCTCATGTCTGGGCCATTTGATCGCACCCATTGCATGCTACACACCCGCTGATCTCTCTAGAACCATCGACAACCATCCGATCGTGATCAAAATTGTCAGCAACCATCTGATTGTGCATCGATCCATGAAATAATACTGTGGACCACAAGAAACAGCTCTGAAACACCGTCGATCCATAGTGGACCATAAGAAGTGGGTGGGAAATGCCCGTTCGGTCCACCACGGCCCTCGATGGATCATCAATCCATGCACCGTGCATGGACTGCGTGAGAGTCTCGCACAGGCCGCCCCTGTGCGCACTTGCTGGGGCCTGGGCCACACCCGCACGTGTGCCTGCCTGGGCTTGGGCTGCACACCATGCATGCCTGCGCATTCGCATGCTCGCAGCCTCCCTGTGCGCCATCCCACTCGCTTGCTCCATCGGCCCGCCACCAGCCGCTGCCACTCCGATCCTCATGCAGACTTTTTTCAACCATAATTTCTTCATCCGAACTCCATTTAGATTGATCTTAGGCTCGTTGGACTCCGTTTATCATTACAAATCTCACTGTGGATTCAGTATGGATTGAATCTCAAGACATCAAATCTTAATAGTATTTTCTTGCATAAGCCTCTTAAGCTTTCTTGTACACCCATCCCTTACTTTATTTATATCAGGTGTGATGGAAGAGCTCAATCTTGTTCAGCTCTTTACAAACTCTTTATTACACTATGTAATTGAAACCATGACAAATAAAAAATATATCTAAAATTTGAAATAAATATTTATTGAAATAAATAATGGAATTCTTTCTTATATTTTTCAAATAAATATTATTACACTTACATTCTCATTGCGGAATGGCATAAATGTCCTTAACACTTGGTTATGTAAATAGTTAGCTTCTTTTGATTTTTTTTATATTTTTCCTTCATGACATGTTAAAATGTTTAAGTTCATATAGCTTAGTACCAAAGCAACAAGATGATCAATGTTAGATGAGTGCCTTAGAAGCCAATTGTTGGCTGATATATTTTGTAATTTCAAAATTTAATTTTATACTTATAAAATATTTATTATAAATAAAAAATAATTTTATTTCAATCATATTTATGTGTGCATGATTTGTCCTAAAAATTAATAAAGATGATTTTATATACTCTCAAGATTTTAAAAATTTGAGACATATATTATTTATGGTTAGTTTCTAAATTCTTTCAATCGAAGAATCATCACAAAAGATAGTGATCAATCCATTCTAAATCGATGTACAGATCACATCCCTTTTGGACAAATGAGTCTTGAATTTATAGTATGGAAATACTGAGATAAAAGTACAGATAGTTGTTAGAGAACAACTTACACTAAGCATGATTAATACAAAAAATCACTTGGATGTCTATTCACTCGTCAGTGATCTTATAATCGGATGCTGTTTGGCCTTTTGATCACTCATTTTATATTTAACGATCCAAATCATCCCGTGCTAAATTGACAATGATAATGATGTTCGATTGAAGTTAAATTTTGATAGTTTGCTATAAATATTATCGAGATCATCATTATAAATTTTTAGATCCATCGATTATCTCTGTCTATCAGATCATCATATGATCGTTCATGATCGTCGAAATCAAATTTTATTGATTGACATATCTAGGGCTATCGAATCGAGATGATTTTTTATGATGATACTTTAATGATAATTATTTAGATAATAAATGATGAAGATAAATTTTAAAATTTAAAATTATATCATATTTAAAAAAAAATTAGATAAAAAAATTATATTCTGTATTGAGTATTAGTGATGGCAGTTGCTGTCGCTAATACTCTTGCTGCCATCGCTAATAATTTTAATAATAATTTTTTTATTTTTTATGATGGTGAATATCATTACTAATAGTGTCATAGCTAATGATTATTAGAGACGGCATCCACTATCGTTAATACTCTTTTCACCGTCGCTAATAATTTTAATAAATAATTTTTTTTATTTTTTGTTGTTGTCGAGATATGGAGCCCAAGAGAGAGGGTGAATCGGATCTTTTTAAAATTTTTAAGATTAGTGCACTTAAGTAATGTGCTAAAGTATTGAGTGGAGTGAGTTGATTTGCAATAAAAATAAAATCAAACACACGTGATAGGTAAGTAAGTATAAAGTATAAAGAATAAGTAAAGAGATGCAAGCACAACAAACACAAAGAATTTATAGTGGTTCAATGCTAACCTTACACCTACATCCACTCTCCAAGTCTCTACTTGAAAATTTAATCCACTAAAAGAATTTTAAAAATATAACATATTGGACAACCCCGACTCTTGCTATCCGAGCAAAAATACTTATTTTTCAGATACAAGCCAATCCTTAACAATTTGATTTCAGATTTGGATCAATCCAACCAAGTTTTAAAACCCTCCAAAACTCAAAAATCCAAAATACAATGTGAGAAAAATAAGATACAGAAATTTTAGCACAAAATCTCCTTAAATGAACACAATAAATGCAATAAAAATATAATACTTAAGGAGAAGAAGCTTTTGCTGAATATCCTCAATAAATTGCACACTTGATTGCAGCTGGAGAGTGGTTAGTGAGCTGATTGAATATTTCTTTTCCTCTCTTTTAGGGATTTTTGAATTTTTCACGGATGTGAGCTTTGAATGCTTGCAAACTTATGATTTTTCACTTCCAGAGAGTATTTATAATCGCCATTTGCTCTTGAGAATATCTTAGTATCGGTTTAGAGCCGTTGGAGAGTGTTTAATGTATATTAAATGCACCAATAATGGGCTGAAAACTAGCTGTTATGCATGCTTGCCAGAATGGGATGTCTCATGGGGTGCCCCACTGGCAATGGGACATCCCATGGAACATCCCAATTGGCCAGACAGAAAAATCAGCTTTCTGTTTTAATCTCAGGATCTCCGGGGTCATTCCACTGCATGGATCATCCTACTGTGTATCATAAGCCAAAACAATATGTACCGGCTACCCAATAAAAGGGGATAACCCAGATGGGTTGCTCCATTTTGTGCCAATCTAATTTTTCATACATTTAAGGTCCGAAACTCACCAGAATACTTTCAAATACTCTCAAATGGATTCAAATTAATTTGACACTCTCAAGAGGCTTTGAAAACTTTTTCAAATTGCAGAAACTTCAATTTTGGCACACTTGATGAGGCTTTTCAGATCCAATCTTTTGGACTACCTGAAATATCACAAAAATATTTTTCAAAGATAAAAAGTTTATTAGTAGTCTCTTCAAATGGTTTATGATCATCAAAATCAATTTTTAGAGCAACAATCTTTTCCTTTTTGATGATGATAAAATATTTGAGTGTTCACAAAATAAGTCTATAAATCTCAAAGAATTTGGATTTGTGGAGCACTTGTAGGAATATACCAAAGATTAAACATAGAGAATCATAAGATACATATTTTCAACAAATTTTAATATTTTAATTCATTTTACTGAAACTCATTTGTGAAGGTATCAGAATTTTTTTTTTTTATGATTGTTCTTAATTAGTCAAAATCCTCTCCTTTCTTGTATGAAACAGATAAAAATAATCATTTTGATCATTTTGAAAAAGATCTCTTCCTTTCTTATATAAAGAGTGTTCAATTTATAAAATTTTTCTTATTGAAGCAAAGATGGTTTATAAAAGAATTTTGGTTTTCTCTTCTTTGTTTTTAGTATTAGAGCAATAAATATAAAAAAAAATATTTCTTTTCCTTTTTCTCATTTTGATATCAAAGCAAGGATGAAACCATTAGAACAAGAATTAAAAGAGAAGGAATTGGAGCATTTTGTAAAATTAAAAATGGATGTATCGAGACATTTTGATATTAATGCAAAAATAAAATTATCAAAGTAATTTTTCAAAAGGTATTAAAATGAAGGTAAAGATAGATGTAGCAGAGTAAAAAAAAAAAGGCGTATCAGAGGCGTATCAGAGTAAAAAAGTTAAAAGGTTCAGATGAGATAGACAAGACTACACTACTTTTATACCATTCCATCCATTCTCTTTCTTTTTGACATCATCAAAAAATAGGCTAGAGGGAGTAAGATTTTTCATGATGGCATATCAGGTATTAAAGTAATAGTGCAGTCATCCAAATGTAACAATCATTCATCCAAAAAAAAAAAGAAGTGAGCCATATAAAATGATAATAACCTTATTCATTAATTACAACAAAAAGAGAGGTTACAAGAGTCATAATATATATCCATAAGCACAAGGCTCTCATACATTCAACTACTAAAATAAAGTATAATAATAAAATAACCTAAAAAGTCTAGTACAAAAGGATTAGATCAGTGAGAATGGGCATCGAACTCAAGATCAAGATAGGTAAAATATGATCAGCCTCATCCTCTACCGAAGGATCTAATCCGAGAGAAAGATATCGGAGGATAGAATGCAATGGACTAGACAAAGGTTGGCTCACTGGATGCAGAGGGCCTGGACAGAAGCTAAGTCCTTATAGCATCAAGCTGGGACAAAGCCCCCTCACAGAAACTTGGAGCCCATCTAGATCAGCAAATACGAAGTCTTTGAAGTCTCTGATGTCTTCACGAATCAGCTTAAGAGAAGAACGAAGCTGGTTGTGGAGTCTTTCTATCTCTCAAGCTAAATCATCCAACTGAGGTGAATATGTGGTCGATGTACTCGCTTTTGCCGATAGAGAATCTAAAATCCATCTGATCTCTCTCTCAATATCAAAATTTCTATCACTGAACCTAAGTAGGAAGCTCTCCACACTCTTCAGTCTAGTACTCAGATCAGATAAGAGCTCCATCAATAAGGATATATGTAGCATGATAAAAAAGTTTGAGGAAGGATCAGAAAAAGAGCTCGACGGAGGCTGGCGATATTGCTGCTGCTGCTGCATCTGCTGGAGAATCTACTCCTGATACTGCTAAAACTGATGGAGCTGCTGAAGAACCTGATCTTGGAATCACTACTGCTGAACAGATAGAATGCCTACCACTCTCTCAGCTAACAGTCCCATATCATTATCCCTCAGACAAAAGATGGCACGGTACGGCTCGATGGGGATATTCTGACTGAGGGTCCTGCCTCAGGCTTCGATATAGGGTGATCAATTAGACTTTGCCTGGACACAGATGGTGAAGATGGACTCTCTCCCTCAACATGCTCCTCCTCCTCATCCTCCTCCTCGACAGCAGCTGCATGGCCCTTGGCCTAACGGCCATCAACTCTGACAAATCCCATGCACCAAAAGGAGTGATCGTTGTAGGTATTGATGTATGACAGTCTACAAACAACCTCTTCCTCAAAACTCACTCCAGACTCTCTAAAAATTATTGTGAGAGCTATATCATATGGCAAGAGAGCCTTGAATCTGTTCAAGGCTTTCCTCATGGCATCGATCATCAAGAAAGATAGGTTCAGATGAGTCTCAAAAACAATATGGTGCATCAAGCAGATATCCCTACCAGTCATCAAATCATATCTTCCCCCTTTGGGAAAGAAAATCTTTGACACCATGTGGTGAGGCAACCTCATCTCCACACTCAGATCCTTGACTTCAATTTTCAGAAATCCTTTTACATTCTCTCTTCCAAGGATAGTCCTGAGTCCAATTTTCTTTTTGGAAAGCTCATCTAGGCAACTACCCTCATAAGGCATCTGAAGGAGTCTACCTAGTCTAGGTGCATTCAGAATAATTTGGACACCCTTCACCATAGACCTCAAAACTCCATCAGAGAAGTCTAAATTTTACTAAAATTCTTTGACAAGATCAATATACACAGGTTCAGATAAATTGTAGAAAAATCTCCATCCTCGCTTAATCAATTTCTCTCCAATGAAAAAATCATCACTCCTCAAAAAGCGAAAATCTACATTTCTTCCTAGAGCTAATTTTCTTGCAGATAAAGGGATCTTACTTGGTGTAATTGGTGGAGAAGCTTGAGTTGGTTCTTGAGCTGCCTTCTTCCTCCATTCTTCAGCCTCCAAAGACCTTACAGACTTCCTTCTCTACGGCAACCTCATTTTGGGGGCCATTATCTCAAGGAGAGGAGAAAAATCGATCAAAAGGATAGAGAGGGATGAGAGATGAATGGAAATGAAGAGGAGAAGAGGGTTTAGGAGTGTTTCTTATGGATTTTGCAGGTTAGGGCTTGAAATTTGGTGAAGATTATGAGGGCAAGCCGTAAGAGAGAGAGAGAGAGATAGCTTAAGAATTTGAGATGATGATCCAAGGTTTTGTGAGGTTGGTGGAGATTTAAGAGAGGATTCTTAGGTTTAGGATGAGAGAAAGAGAAAAGATTTTGGGGTTAGAGTCACCCAAAATGGGTTTTAAATAGAATAGAAAACGGATCAGTTCAAGGAAGAAAGACCATACCTGTTCAATTGGGACGTCCCATCCAGGATTGCATCAGGCGATGAAAAAAATATTTAAAAATAAAAAAATTCAAGAAAAAAATTTAAAATGGATCATATCAAGTTGAGATGATCATGAGAAGTCTAGATAAATTTTGGTATGATTTTTTATTAAATATTTTAATGAAAAAATTTGAAAAAAATATCTGAATAGCATTGATGATTTTTTAATTATCTTAAAAAAATCTCAAAAAAAGATTGATGGCTCCCAAAATTAAGATAATGAAGTCAAAAAATTTTAAAAGAATTTTGGAAGTGAAATTATGATTGAAGTTCAAGCAGAAGGGTTTAAGATGGCCAATTCCCTTCTAATTTCACAAAATTTATTTTTATTTAGTGCTTTGATGAAAATGTCAGCTACTTGTTTTTCAGTATCTATATATTCAAGTGTTATATCATTATTTTGAATATATTCTTTTATGAAATGATGTCTAATTTCAATATATTTTGACCTAGAGTGTTGGATTGGATTTTTGATCAAATTGATGGCCCTAGTATTATCATATCTTATGGAGATATTTTTAAGTTCAATACCAAAATCTATGAGTTGTTGCTTAATCCACAAGATTTGAGCACAGTAACTTTCAGCTACAATGTAT
Source organism: Elaeis guineensis (assembly GCF_000442705.2). Classification (NCBI taxonomy): domain Eukaryota; kingdom Viridiplantae; phylum Streptophyta; class Magnoliopsida; order Arecales; family Arecaceae; genus Elaeis; species Elaeis guineensis. The sequence continues at coordinate 142,577,069 of NC_025996.2, read as the reverse complement.
TCAGCCTCGGTCATAGACAGTGCTACTAAATTTTGCTTCTTACTAAATCAAAAGATTAAGTTCACTCCTAGAAATTGATAAGTTTTACTAGTATTTTTTCTATCTAGTTTACATCCAGTAAAGTCTGCATCTGAGTAACCTATTAAGTCCATAGAAGATTGTTTTAAGAACCAAAGTCCTAGATTTTGTGTTCTTTTTAAGTATCTAAAGATTTTCTTAATAGTATTTAAGTAAGATTCCTTAAGATTTGACTGATATCTAGCACACATGCATACACAGAATATTATATCAAGTCTACTAGTAGTAAAATATAAGAAGGAGCCTATCATGCCTCTATAGAGCTTTGAATCAATATTTTTATCATATTCATCTTTTTTTAATTTACAGAAAGAGGTCATAGGTGTACTTACAATTTTTGAGCTCTCAATTCTATATTTTTTTAATAGTTCTCTTGTGTACTTATTTTGAGTGATTGAGATCTCTTCCTTCATTTGCTTAATTTGGAGTCCAAAAAAGAAGGTGAGTTCTTCCATCATGCTCATCTCGAACTCCTACTGCATAAGTTTGACAAATTCTTGACACAAATCTTCATTAGTAGATCTAAATATAATATCATCAACATATATCTGTATAACTAAATTTTTTTTATCTTTTCTTTTTGTAAATAGAGTTGCATCAACTTTTTTTCTTGAAAAATTATTTTATAATAAGAACTTACTTAATCTTTCATACCAGACCCTAGGAGCTTGTTTTAATCTATACAATATTTTGTTTAATTTAAATACATGATCTAAAAATTTATGACTTTCAAAACTTGGAGGTTGTTCAACATATACTTTTTCAGCAATATAACCATTTAGAAAAGTACTTTTAACATCCATTTAAAATAATGTAAAGTTTATAAAACAAGCAAAAGTAAGTAGCATTCTTATGGCTTCTAGTCTAGCAACAGAAGCAAATGTTTCATCAAAATCAAGTTCTTCTTATTGATTATATCTTTTAGCAACTAATCTTGCTTTATTTCTTATTATATTTTTATTTTCATCTAATTTATTCCTATATACCCATTTAGTTCCTATTATGGAGTGATTTTTAGATCTAGCAACCAGTGTCCATATATTATTTCTTTCAAATTGATTTAGCTCTTCTTGCATGGCAATTATCTAGTTATGATCTTTTTCAGTTTTATCTATTATTTTAGGTTCTAGATGTGAAACAAAAGCTACACAATTATAAACATCTCTAAGAGAGGATCTAGTTCTAACTCTTTGTGTCAGATCACTAATTATTAATTTTTTGGGGTGATTATGGACATACCTCTATTCTTTTGAAAGATTACCTGTATTTTGAGGTTATTCTTGAATGTTCTGATCATTGATACTTTCATCCTCATATTTTTCCTCCAATTGATCCTTATTTCACTCATTTGAATCATTGATGGTGAGCTCTTTCATTCCATCTTTTATGATACCTGCATTATCAGCATCCTCTATCTTCTTTGATGGAAGGTCATTAGTTTTATCAAAAACTACATGAATTGACTCTTTCACTATTAGTGTTCTTTTATTAAATACTCTAAAGATTTTGCTTGAAGTGAAATAGCCAAGAAAGATAGCTTTATCAGATTTAGCATCAAATTTATCTAAGCTATCTTTGCCATTATTTAAAATAAAATATCGACAACCAAAAATATAAAAATAGCCTATATTAAATTTTCTATCTTTCCATAATTAATAAAGTATTTTTTTTAAAATTGGTCTTATTAAAGTACAGTTTAAAATATAACATATTGTATTAATTGTCTTTGTCCAAAAATATTTCAGGAGTTTACTTTCATATAGCATGATACAGACCATTTCTTCTAGGATTCTATTTTTTCTCTCTACAACTCTATTTTATTGTGGTATGCCTTTTTCATCACAAAAGTTTTCAAATTTTTTGTTTTCAAATTTAGTGCCATGGTCACTACGAATAGAAATAATTGATAAATCTTTTTCATTCGAAATCTTTTGACAAAACTTAAAGAATACTAAAAATGCTTCATCTTTAGATGCTAAAAATAAAATCCAAATGAAATATGAAAAATCATCAATAATTATAAAATCATATCTTTTATCTCCTAGACTAGTTATTCTTGTAGGATCAAATAAATCTATATATAAGAGTTTTAAAGGTTTAGAAGTTGAAACAATATTCTTAGATTTAAAGAAAACTCTTGTTTGTTTACCTAATTGACATGCATCATAAATTTTATCTTTGTCAAAATTAATTTTTGGCAAACTAAAAATCAAATCTTTTTTAATGATTTTAGAAAATGTGTGCATACTAATATGTGCAAGCTTACGGTGCCAAAGCCAATTAGTTTCATTAATTTTAGCATTCATGGCCACAAAGCATTACATGTTTTGTATGGAGAGATTATCCAAATCAACCATATATATATTGCCATGCCTATGTCCAATGAATCTAGTGCTAACATCAGAGGGACTGGTTACAATGCACGTAGATGATTCAAAAACTACTTTATAATCTTTATCACATAATTGACTAATACTTAAAAAATTATGCTTAAGATCATTTATAAGTAATATATTTTCAATACAAGTGGAGGGAGTGATACCAATGTTACCAATGTCAATGATCTTTCCTTTTCCATTATCTCCAAAAGTGACCATCACTCCATTTTTGGCTTTCAATATAATGAATTAAGATTCATCACCAGTCATGTATCTTGAGCATCCACTATTAAGATACCACTTTCGTTTTGTTACTTGGGATGCAAGACACACCTGCACACATAAAGTCAAGTTTTAACCTTAGGTACCCAAGCTAACTTGGATTCTTTGGTGTTAGTCATAATGGTTTTTTTTGAAACCCATATTTTCTTAATATTTCTATCATCAAATTTATTTGATAAACATGAATAAGTTTTATGCCCTACTTTGCCATATTTAAAACAAGTAATATTTGATAATTTTCTTATGGATGCATTGACAAAAATATTTTTTAAAAATTTTTGTTTTCTAAGAGTGTTATAGCTAAGTCCGACTTTATCATATACAGCTTTTTGACTATCAATGATCATTTGAAGTTTGTTTGAACTTAATATAAATCTATCAACTATAGATTTCAACTTGGTTACCTCTTCCTTTAGTTTTTGATTTTCTTTTACAAGAATTTCATTTAGACTTGAAATTTCATCTTTTTCTTTTAAGAGAAATTGATTCTTTATTTTTGCTATCAACTTCTTTTTTTTAGCTAAAACTTGATTTTTTAATTTTTAATTTTTAATTTTTATTCATAATTCTTTTAGATCATACAAAAATTCATGAAATGCTTCTTGCAGTTCATCATAAGAAAATTTATTTTGAATTTCGGAGGTTACCTCATTTTCATATGCCATAAAGCATAGGTTGGCTTGTTCGTGAGATTCTTTATCTATGATGGAGTCATCACTGTCGCTCCATATAACCATCATAGCCTTTTTCTTCTTGAACTTCTTTTGATCTTTCTTGAGCTAGAGATATTCTGATCTAAAGTGGTTTGGCTTCTTGCACTCATAATAAATGATGGACTATTCTTTTTCTTTTTCTTTACTCGGCTCCCCCTTAGCTGGTGGTCTTCTCTTGGTCCCTTGTCTCCTTTTCCTCATGAAGTGTCTAAATTTTTTAGTAATTAGGGCCAAATCCTCATCTTCCTCGCTGTTCTTTGATTTTTCTGTATCTTCTTCTTCTTGAGCTGTCGATTTGAGAGCGATAGTCTTCTTTTTTCTGGTCTCTTCCTCAGAGTGTTGCTTCATGGTCAGCTTGTGAGTCATGAGGGATCGAAGTAGCTCTTCCAATGGTAGAGTATATAAATCTTTGGCTTCTTGGATTGCAATAACCTTTGCCTCTCATGATCTTGGTAAAGACCTGAGCACTTTTTTCACAAGATCACTGTTAGAAAAATATTTGCCAAGACTTTTCAGACCGTTTATAATATTAGTGAAATGGGTGAATATTTGAATTATTGACTCTTCAGGTTCTATTTTAAATAATTCATAGTTGTGCACAAGCATATTGATTTTAGACTCTTTTACTTGGTTTGTGCATTCATGTGTAACTTCTAACCTATCTCAAATTTTTTTAACTGAATTGCAAGTAGAAATATGATTAAATTTATTTGCATCTAAAGTATAATATAAAATATTTATGGTTTTAGCATTAAGCTGAGCCATTTTCTTATCAAATTCATCATATTCACCTTCCGACTTAGGGAGGAACATACCATCAATCAATTTAGTGGGTGTGTGTTGTCAATTTACTATGACCCTCTACATATCATAGTCAAGTGCTTGAATAAAAATTCTTATCCAAACTTTTTAGTAGGTGTAGTTTGATCCATTAAAAAGTGAAGGTCGATTTGTGGATTGTCTCTTGGCTAGGGATGTGTCAAATTGGGCTGCCATAGATCTTTGGCTCTTGATGGTTAAATCAAATAAGGACTAGAGCATCGGGCTCTGATACCACTTGTTGCCCAAATATGGAGCCCAAAAAGAGGAGTGAATTGAATCTTTTTAAAATTTTTAAGACTAGTATACTTAAGTAATGTACTAAAGTGTTGAGTGGAGTGAGTTGATTTGTAATGAAAATAAAATCAAACACAAATGATAGGTAAGCAAGTATAAAGTATAAAGAATAAGTAAAGAGATGCAAGCACGACAAACACAAAGAATTTATATTGGTTCGGTGCCAACCTTGTACTTACATCCATTCCTCAAGTTCTAACTTAAGAATTCAATCTACTAAAAGAATTTCAAAAATACAATACGTCGGACAACACCGACCCTTGCTATCCAAGAAGAATACTTATTTTTCAGATACAAGCCAACCCTCAACAATTTGATTTCAAGTTTGGATCAATCCAATCGAGTTTTAAAACCTCTCAAAACTTAAAAACCCAAAATACAATGTGAGAAAAATAGGATATAAAAATTTCAGCACAAAATCTCCTTAAATGAACACAATAAATACAATAGAAATATGATACTTAAGGGGAAGAAGCTTTTGCTGAACATCCTCAATAAATTGTACACTTGATTGTAGCTGGAGAGTGGTTGGTGAGCTAATTGAATGCTTCTTTTTTTCTCTTTTAGAAATTTTTGAACTTTTCACGGATGTGAGTTTTGAATGCTTGCAAACTTATGATTTTCTACTTCAAAAGAGTATTTATAATCATCATTTGCTCTTGAGAATGTCTTAGTATCAGTTTAGAGCTGTCGGAGAGTGTTTAATATGCATTAAATGTATAAAAAATAGACTAAAAACTAGCTGTTACACGTGCTCGTCAGAATGGGATGTCCCATGGGGTGCGCCATTGGCAATGGGACGTCCCATGGGATGCCCCAATTGGTCAGAAAGAAAAATCAGCTTTTTATTTTGATCTCAAGATCTCAGGGGTTGTTCCACATAGGTCGTCCCACTGCATGGGTCATCTCATATGGGTCATCCCACTGTATGCCATAAGCCAAAACAATACGTGTCGGCTACCCAATGAAAAGAGATGACCCAGATGAGTTACCCCATTTTGTACCAATCCAGTTTTTCGTGTATTTAAGATCCAAAACTCATCAGAATACGTCCAAATGCTCTCAAATAGATTCAAATTAATTTGACACTCTCAAGAGGCTTCAAAAATTTCTTCAAATTGTAGAAACTTCAATTTTGGCACACTTGATAAGGCTTTTCAGATCCAATCTTTTGGACTATCTGAAATATTACAAAAATATTCTTCAAAGATAAAAAAACTTATTAGTAGTTCTCTTAAATGATTTGCGATCATCAAAATTAATTTTTGGAGCAACATTTGTGATGGCAAATCCAGTCTCTAATAGTACCATCACTAATGATTATTAGAGATGGCAAATACCGTCGCTAATATTTTTTTTACCATCTTGTTGCCCCAAAAATTGATTTTGTTGGTCACAAACTATTTGAAGAAACTACTGATGAGTTTTTTATCTTTAGAAGATACTTTAGTATTATTTCAGATAGTCTAAAAATATTGAGTTTGAAAAGCTCCTTCAAGTATGCCAAAGTTGAAGTTTCTGCAAGTTGGAGCCATTTTTGAAGCCTTTTGAAAGTCTCAAATTGATTCAAATTTATTTAAGAGTATTTAGTAGTATTCTGATAAGTTTTAGATCTTAAATGTATGAAAAATTGAGTTGAAATAAAATGGGATGACCCAATTGGGTCATCTCCTTTTATTGGATAGCCGGTACGCACTGTTTTTGGCTTGTGGCACGTAGTGGGACCACCCATGGATTGACCCCTGACACCCTGAAACCAAAATAGAGAGCCTATTTTTCTGATTGGCCAAATGAGGTAACTCATGGGACTATCCATTCGCAGTGGGATGACCCATGGGTCGACCCATTCTAGGCGAGCGCTCGTAACAACTAGTTTTCAATCCATTTTTGGTGTATTTAATGCACATTAAACACACTCCAATGGCTCTTAACTGATACTAAGATACTCTCATATCTAAATGAAGATTATAAATACTCTTTAAAGGTGAAAAATTAAATAAGATTCATACATTCAAGCTCACATTCATGAAAGTGAAAGAAAACTCCAGAAAAAGAGGAAAGAAGCATTCAATCAGCTCATCAACCACTCTCCAATTGTATTCAAGTGTGCCAATCATTTGAGGGTGCTCAGCAAAGATTTCTTTTTTTTGAGTATTGTATTTTCATTGTTTTTATTTAGCTCATTTAAGGGGCTGTTTGTGCTAAAATTCCTGTACACTCATCTTTTGCTGTTGTACTTTGGGGTTTGAGCTTTGGAGGATTCCAAAACTTGGATAGATTGATCCAAACTTGAAATTAGAGTGTTTATGGGTTGGCTTGTATCCAAAAAATAAGTATTCTTACTTGGATAGTAAGGATCGATGTTATCCGATGGGTTGTATCTTGAAATCCTTTTAGTGGATTGAATTTCAAGTAGGGACTTGAGGAGTGGATGTAGATGTAAGGTTGGCACCGAACTACTATAAATCTCTTATGTTTGTTGTGCTGGCATATCTTCTTTCATTCATTATGCTCTATATTTATTTACTTATCATTTATGGTTGATCTTATTTTTTTAGCTAATCAATTTATCCCACTCAATAAGTATAGCACATTACTTGAGAGCATTAATCATAAAAATTTTAAAATGACCCAATTCACCCCTCCTCTTGGGCTCCATATCTGGACAACAAGTAGTATCAGAGCTCGGTGCTCTAGCCTTTGCTTTATTTAACCATCAAAAGCCAAAGATCTATGGTAGCCCAATTTAGCACATCTCTAGCCGAGGGATAATCCATAAACCGACCTCCACTTTTCAATGGGTCCAACTACACCTATTGAAAAGCTCGGATAAAAATATTTATCTAAGTACTTGACTATGATATGTGGAGTATCATAATAAATGGACCTCACACTCCCACAAAGTTGATTGATAGTGTGTCCCTCCCTAAATCAGAAGGTGAATAGGATGAATTTGATAAGAAAATAACTCTACTCAATGCTAAAGCCATGAATATCTTATATTGTGCCTTAGATGCAAATGAATTTAATCATATTTTCACTTATAATTCAGCCAAAGAAATTTGAGATAGGTTAGAAGTTACTCATGAGAGCACAAATCAAGTAAAGGAGTCTAAAATTAATATGCTTGTGCACAATTATAAATTATTTAAAATAGAACATGAAGAGTCTATAACATAAATATTTACTCATTTCACTGACATCATAAATGATCTAAAAAGTCTTAGAAAGGGTTATTCTTACAGTGATCTTGTAAGAAAAGTACTTAGGTCTCTACCAAGATCGTGAGAGGCAAAGATCACAGTGATTCAAGAAGCCAAAGACTTAAATACTCTGCCTTTAGAGGAGCTACTTGGATCCCTCATGACCCACGAGCTGACCATGAAGCAACATTATGAAGAAAGACCAGAAGAAAGAAGATAATTGCTCTCAATCAACAGCGCAAGAAGAAGAAGATTCAAAAAAAATCAAAAAATAGTGAAGAAGATGAGGACTTGGGATTAATCACTAGAAAATTCAGATGCTTCATGAGGAAAAGAAGATAAGAGACCAAAAGAAGACCACCAGTTAAGGAGAAGCCGAGTAAAGAAAAAAAAAGAGCAATCCATCATCTGTTATGAATACAAGAAGTCGGGTCATTTTAGATCGGACTGTCACCAGCTCAAGAAAGGTCAGAAGAAGTTCAAAAAGAAAAAGACAATGATGGCTATGTGGAGCGACAGTGATGACTCCACCTCTGATGAAGAATCTCATGAAAAAGTCAATCTATGCCTTATGGCACATGAAAATAAGATAACCCCTGAAACTCAAAATAAATTTTCTTATGATGAACTGCAAGAAGCCTTCCATAAACTTTTGAATGATCTAAGAAAATTAGGATTAAAAAATAAAAATTGAAATCAAAATCAAAATCAAAAGCTTAAATAAAACTCTTATAAACGAAAATCAAAATCTCAAGAAAGAAGTAATCAAATTGAAATCAATAGTTGATAGATTTATCCTAAACTCAAATAAACTACAAATGATTATTGACAATTAAAGAACAGTGTATGATAAAGCCAGACTTGACTATAATACTCTTAGAAAATAAAAATTTCTGAAAAATATTTTTGTTAATGCATCCATAAATAAATTACAAAATATTACTTATTTTAAATATAGTAAAGTAGGACATAAAACTTATGCATGCTTATCAAATAAATTTATTAGTACAAATGTTAAAAAAAATATGAGTTCCAAAAAGAACCATTGTGACTAACCCCAAAGGACCCAAGTTAGCTTAGGTACCTAAAGTTAAAACTTGACTTTATGTGGGGCAGGTGTATCTTGCATCCCAAGTGACAAAATGGAAGTGATTTCTTGATAGTGGGTGCTCAAGATATATGACCGGTGATAAATTTTAATTCATCACGTTGGAAGCTAAAAATGGAGGGATGGTCACCTTTGGAGATAATGGCAAAGAGAAGATCATCGACATAAGTAACATTAGTATCACTCTCTCCACTTGTATTGAAAATGTATTATTTGTAGATGATTTTAAGCATAATCTTTTAAGCATTAGTTAATTATGGGATAAAAATTATAAAATAATTTTTGAATCATCTATGTGCATAGTAACTAGTCCTTTTGATGATAGCACTAGATTATTGGACATAGGCATGACAATATTTACATGGTTGATTTAGATAATCTTTCCATGCAAAACATGCAATATCTTGTGGCCATGAATGCTAAAATCAATGAGACTAGTTGGCTTTGGCATCGTAGGCTTGTATATATTATTATGCACACACTATCAAAAATTATTAAAAAAGATTTGATTTTTGACTTGCCAAAAATAAATTTTGACAAAGATAAAATTTGTGATGCATGCCAATTAGGTAAACAAACAAGAGTTTCTTATAAAGCTAAGAACATTGTTTCAACTTTTAAACTTTTAGAACTTTTGTATATGGATTTGTTTGGTCCTACAAGGACAACTAGTTTAGGAGGTAAAAGATATGATTTTATAATTATTGATGACTTTTCACATTTCACTTGGATCTTGTTTTTAGCATCTAAAGATGAAGTATTTTCAATATTTTTTAAGTTTTGTCAAAAAATTTTAAATAAAAAAAGTTTACCAATTGTTTCAATTCGTAGTGACCATGACACTAAATTTGAAAACAAAGATTTTAAAAAAATTTATGATGAAAAAGATATAAATCATAATTTTTCAGTACTTAGAATACCACAACAAAATAGAGTAGTAGAGAGAAAAATAGGATCCTTGAAGAAATGGCCCATACCATGCTATGTGAGAGCAAGCTCTCAAAATATTTTTAGGCAGAAGCAATCAACACAGCATATTCATCTTAAATTGTACATTAATAAGATCAGTTTCAAAGAAAATACCTTATGAATTATGGAAAGATGAAAAATCTAATATAGGATATTTTTATGTTTTTGGTTGCTGTTGCTTTATTTTAAATAATGACAAAGATAGCTTAGATAAATTTGATGCTAAATCTAATGAAGTTATCTTTCTTGGCTATTCTACTTCTAGTAAAGCTTATAGAATTTTTAATAAAAGAATACTAGTAGTGGAAGAGTCAATTCATATAATTTTTGATAAAACTAATGATCTTCCATCAAGAAAGAGAGAGGATGCCGATGATATAGATATCATAGAAGGAGAAATGAAAGAGCTCACCATCATTGACTCAAATGAGCGCAACAAAGAACAGTTAGAAGAAAAATATGAGGATGAGAGCATCAATGATCAAATCATTCAAGAACAACCTCAAGATACAAGTAATCTTTCAAAAGAATGGAGGTATGTCCATAATTATCCCAAAGAACTAATCATTAGTGATCCAGTACAAGGAGTAAGAACTCGATCCTCTCTTAAAGATGTATGTAATTATGTAGCTTTTATTTCACACCTAGAACCTAAAACAATAGAAGAAGCTGAATAGGACCATAACTGATAATTGCTATGCAAGAAGAGTTAAATCAGTTGGAAAGAAACAATGCATAGACTCTTATTGCTAGACTTAAAAATCATCCAATAATCAAAACAAAATGGGTATATAAGAATAAATTAGATGAAGATGGTAATGTAATCAGAAATAAAGTAAGATTAGTTACTAAAAGATATAATCAACAGGAAGAAATTGATTTTGATGAAATATTTGCACCTGTTGCTAGACTAGAAGCCATAAGAATACTGCTTACTTATGCATGTTTCATGAATTTTAAATTATTTCAAATGGATGTTAAAAGTATTTTTCTAAATGGTTATATTGCTGAAGAAGTATATGTAGAGCAACCCCCAGACTTTGAAAATCATAAATATCCAGATCATGTATTTAAGTTAAACAAAGTATTGTATGGTTTAAAACAAGCTCCTAAGGTTTGGTATGAAAGATTAAGTAAGTTCTTACTAAAAAATAATTTTTAAAAAGAAAAAGTAGATACAACTCTTTTTATAAAAAGGAAAGATGAAGAAATTCTAGTTATATAAATATATGTTGATGATATTATATTTGGATCTACTAATGAAGCCTTATGTCGAGAATTTGGTAAGCTCATGTATGGGGAGTTCGAGATGAGCATGATGGAAGAACTCACTTTCTTCCTCGAACTCCAGATCAAGCAAATGAAGAAAGAGATCTCCATCACCTAAAGTAAGTACAAAAGAGAACTATTAAAAAAATTTAGGATGGAGAGCTCCAAAAGTGTAAGTACTCTTGTGATCCCTTCTTGTAAATTAGATAAGGATGAATATGGCAAAATTGTTGATTCAAAGCTTTATAGAGGCATGATAAGTTCCTTGTTATATCTTACTATCAGTAGATCTGATATAATGTTCAGTGTTTGTATGCATGCTAGATTTCAGTCAAACCCTAAGGAATCTCACTTAAATGCTGTTAAAAAAATTTTCAAATACTTAAAAGGAACATAAAACTTAGGACTTTGGTTTTCTAAGCAATGTTCTATTAATTTAATAGGTTACTCAGATACAGATTTTGCTGGATATAGGTTAGATAGAAAAAGTACAAGTAAAATTTGTCAATTTCTAGGAGTCAACTTAATCTCTTGATTTAGTAAGAAGCAAATTTTGGTGGCATTTTCTACGGTTGAGGTGAAGTACATTGCAGCCAAAAGTTGTGCTCAAATCTTATGGATTAAGCAACAACTCATAGATTTTAAAATTGAATTTAAAAATATTCCCATAAGATGTGATAATACTAATGCCATTAATTTGACCAAAAATCCAATCCAACATTCTAGATCAGAATATATTGAAATTAGATATCACTTTATAAGAAAACATGTTCAAAATAATGATATAGCACTTGAATACATAAATACTGAAAAGTAATTAACTGATATTTTCACTAGAGCATTAAATAAAAATAGATTTTATGAAATTAGAAGAAAATTAGGCATCTTAGATCCTTTTGCTTGATTCTTTATCATAATTCCTCTCTCAAAATCCATCCTAAGTTCTTGGACTTCATCATCTTAATTTTGGAAAGTATCTATCTTTTTTTGAGGATTATTTCAAGTCAATTAAAATCATCAGTTTTATTCAGATATGATCTCAAAATTTTTTTTATTGAAATTTTTTATAAAAAATCATATCAAAATTTATCTGAACTCTACATGATCATCTCAAGTTGATACAAATATTTTTTATTTTTTTTTTTTGATTTTTTTCTCATTTTTGAATTATTTTCTCATCGTTTGAACCTTCTCTGGATGGGACGACCCATGGGACGTCCCAATTAATCAGACAAATGGGTCTCATGTGGGATGATCCGCTTGAATTCCTTGCTTAAAATCCAAATGGGCTGACTCATTTACTATTATTCTTCCTCCTCTTCTCGTCCCAAATCGAAACCCTAGTCCAAGCTCCCCGCCGGCCACATCCTCTTAAATCCAAACCTTAATCCACCCAAAAATCTCTTGTTTCTACCTTAAAATCTAAGGTAAACACTTCCTCTCGACCTATCCTTGATCAAAGTCCTCTTTTTCTTGCTCGCCATCAAACCCTTGAACCCCCATCTCAAAAACCCGAAACAAACTCCTCAAAATCTCTTACTCCTCTTCATGTCCATCTATCTTTCACCCTCCACTATTCTCTTGGCCGGTTCTCTTGCTCCCATTGGGACAATGGCCCCCAAGATTTGACTTCCCCAAAGAAGGAAGTCTATGAGGCTATTGGAAGCTGAAGAAAGAAGGAAGAGGACTGCTCAAGTTTTTGTTCAAGCCTCTCCTCCCATAACCCCAAGTAAGATTCTTCTTTCTGCAAGAAAGGTTGCCTTGGGAAGAAATGTTGATTTTTGGTTTTTTAGAAGTGATGGATTTACAATTGGTGAAAAATTAATCAAACAAAGATGGAGATTTTTCTGTAGTCTGTCTGAGCCTATATACATTGACCTGGTTAAGGAGTTTTATTCAAATCTAGTATTCACTGATGGGGTTCTAAGATCAATAGTAAAGGGTGTTCAAATTATCCTAAATGCTCTTAGGTTGGGTAGACTTCTTCAAATGCCCTGTGAAGGAAGTTGCCTCGATGAGCTTCCAAAAAAAGAGATCGGGCTCAGGACCATTTTAGGAAGAGAGGATGTGGAAGGGTTCATGAAAATTGAGGCTAAGGATTTGAGTATGGAGATAAGATTGCTCCACCATATGATTTTCAGGATCTTCTTCCCCAGAGGGGGAAGATATGATTTGATGACTGATCGAGACATCTGTTTGATGCATATGTAGTCTCTGAGTCTCCACTGAATCTGCCATTCCTGATGATTGATACCATGAGGGAGGCCTTGAATAGATCCAAGGCTCCCTTGCCCTATGGAATGGCTCTGATAGTGATGTTTAGGGAGTCTAGTTTGAGCTTTGAGGGGGAGGTTGTTTGCAGATTGTTGAACACTAACACCTATAACGATCACTCCCTTCGACGTATGGATTTTATTAGAGTGGATGGTCGTTGGACCAAGGGCCGAGGAGCTGCAGTTGAGGAGGAGGAGGAGGAGGAGCGTGCTGAGGGGGAGGGTCCCTCATCACCACCTGAGCCCAGGAAGAGCCATGATGTTCACTTTATATCGGAGCCTGAGGCAGGATCCTCAGTCAGTGCACCCCCATCTACGAACTGTGCCATGCCATCATCACTTAGATTGGGGGAGGATGAGATGGGACTGTTAGCTGAGCGAGTAACAAGTATTCTCTCCATCCAATAACAGTAGTTTCAGGAGCCGGTCCTTCAGCAGCTTCAGCAGTTTCAGTAGTATCAGTAGCAGATTCTCCAGTAGATGCAGCAGTAGCAGTATCACCCACCTCAGTTGAGTTCTTTTTCTATCTCTTCTTCAGATCTCTCAGTCATGCCACACATTTCTTCTTTGGTACAGCTATTGTCTGACCCGAGCTCCAGATTGGAGAGTATAGAGAGCTCAATGCTCATGTTTAGTGGCAGGATCTTTGATATTGAGAGGGAGATCAAACTGATACTGGATTCACTATCAGTAGGAGCGAGCACATCGAGCAGCTCTTCACCTCAGTTAGCTGATCCAGTTCGAGAAGTTGAGAGACTCTATAGCCTGCTTTGATCGACACTTGAGCTGATTTGGATTAATATCAGAGATTCGAGGGATTTTGTTTCTTCTGATCTTGAGGGGCTCAGAGTTTCAGTGAGAGGAGTTCTGTCCCAACTAGATGCCATTAGGACTCAGCTCCAGTCCAGACCCTCCATATCTAGTGAGCCCACTTTTGTTCAGCCTATCGCCTTCCATCCTCCGACATCTTCTACTCAGATCAGATCATCCAATCGAGTCTGAGGCTGATTCTATTTCAGTTGTTATGATCTTGAGCTCGATACCCATGCTCCCGAATCTGATCATTTTGTATTAGCTATTTTAGGTTTCATACTATTTAGTTGTTGTTTGTTTTAGTTGTTATATTTTATTGAATGTAGGAGAATCTTATGTTCATAAATATGTATTATGAATGAATGTACTTGACTCTTGTAACCTCTTATTTTGTTATACTTAATGTATGAAGTTATCTATTATCATCCCTTGTGTGGCCAACTTCTGTTCATATGTGAATGAATGAATATCTATTCAGTTAAAGTTACTTTCATACCTGACGTAGAATTATAGCTCATTAAAAATCTTACTCTCTCTAGTTCATTTTTGATGATGTCAAAAAGGGAGATAAGGTAGTCTATCTTGAATTTTTGCGAATTTTCTTGAATTTTGCTCTGATACGTCCATCTTTACTTCCATTTTAATATTTTTATAAAATACTCTGATACATCCATTTTTGATTCTTGCTCTGATACTTTCATCTTTGCTTTGATACCAAAAATAAGGAAGAGAGAAAGAAAGATTCTTTTTATATACATATAGCTCTGATACTAAAAATGAAAAAGAGAAAAAGAAGAATTTTTTAACCAAGGAGTTTTTATAAATCATTTATGCTCTGATAACAAATATAAGAAAAATTTTTACAGCTTGACCAACTTTTATATAAGAACGAGGGAGAATTTTTTTAATGGTCAAAATGGTTACTTTCATTTTTTTTCATATAAGAAAGGGGAGAATTTTGTGGATTAGAAATAATTTTTGAAAAACCTTAATACCTTTGCAAATAATTTTCAGCAAAATGAGAATGTATAATTTAAAACATCACAACTTGCTGATAATATGTATCTCATAATATTCTTTTCTTAATCTTTGGTATGTCCTTACAAGTGCTTTACAAATTCAATTCCTTGAGCTTTATGAATTTCTCTTTGAGAATATTCAAATATTTTGTCATCATCAAAAAGGGAGAGATTGTTGTCCCAAAAATTATTTTTGATGGTCACAAACCATTTGAGGAGACTGCTAATGAGTTTTTTATCTTTAGAAGATACTTCAGTATTATTTCAGATAGTCCAAAAATATTGAGTTTGAAAAGCTCATTCAAGTGTGTCAAAGTTGAAGTTTTTGCAAGTTGAAGCTATTTTTGAAGCCTTTTGGAAGTGTCAAATGGATTCAAATTCATTTAAGAGTAATTGATAGTATTCTAGTAAGTTTCGGACCTTAAATATATGAAAAACTGGATTAGAACAAAATGAGGCAATCCAACTGGGTCATTTCTTTTTATTGGATAGCCGGCATGCACTATTTTTGGCTTGTGGTGCAAGTGCGATGACCCATGGGTCGACCTCTGAGACTCTAGGACCAAAATAGAGAGCCTATTTTTCTGACTGACCAAATGAGACGACTCATGGGACTGCCCATTCGCAGTGGGATGACCCATGGATCGATCCATTCTGGGCGAACACTCGTAATGGCTAGTTTTCAGTATATTTTTGGTGCATTTAATGCGCATTAAACATACTCCAACGGTTCTTAACTGACACTAAGACACTCTCAAGTCCAAATGAAGACTATAAATGCTCTTTAAAGGTGTAAAATCAAATAAGATTCATGCATTCAAGCTTATATTCGTAAAAGTGAAAGAAAATCCTAGAAAGAGAAGAAAGAAGCATTCAATCAGCTCACCAACCACTCTCCAACTGTATTCAAGTGTGTCAATCATTTGAGGATGCTTAGCAAAGACTTCTTTTCTTTGAGTATTGTATTTTTATTGCTTTTATTATATCCATTTAAGGGGCTGTTTGTGCTGAAATTTCTGTACACTCATCTTTTGCTATTGTACATTGGGGTTTGAGTTTTTGAAGGTTCCAAAACTCAGATAGGTTGATTCGAATCTGAAATCAAAGTATTTGTGGGCTGGCTTGTATCTGAGAAATAAGTATGATGAATTGAGATTCATCATCGGTCATGTTCTTGAGCACCCACTATCAAGATACCATTTTCGATTTGTTCCTTGGGATGTAAGACACACCTGCATACAAAAATCAAGTTTTGACTTTAGATACCCAAATTTTCTTGGATCCTTTTTGGTTAGTCACAATGATTCCTTTTGGAACCCATATTTTCTTCACATTAGAATTTTCAGATTTGCTAGAGAAATATGTATAGGATTTGTGTCCTTCTTTACCACATTTAAAGCAAGTAGTATTTGAAAACTTATTGCTTGATAAGTTCATATAGATATTTTTTAGAAATTTTTATTTCTTTAAAGGGTTGTAGCCAAGACCGGCTTTATCATAAATGGTCTTTTGATTATCAAGTATCATTTGAAGTTTATTTGAATTTAGAGTGAACTTTTTTACTATAGATTTTAACTTAGCAATTTTATTTTTTAAGTTTTGATTTTCTTGTGTCAAGATAGATTTTTTATTTGAAATAATCTCATTTTCTTTTAGTAAAGATTGATTCTTTGATTTCAATTCTTTGTTCTTTATCCCTAACTTCTTTAGATCATCAACTAGATCATAAAATACTTCTTGAAGTTCTTCAAAAGTGAAGTCATTAGGAGTTTTAGCATTTATCTCATTTTCATGTACCATAAGGTACAAGTTGGCTTGTTCATGAGACTCTTCTTCTTCGAAGCTTGACTCATCACTATCACTCCATATAGCTACCATAGTCTTTTTCTTGTACTTCTTGGGGCCCTTCTTAAGTTGTGGATATTTGGATCTAAAGTGTTCCAACTTCTTACATTCATAATAAATAAGGGGTTGCTTCTTATCCTTCTCCTTGCTATGCTCCCCTTTTGTAGGTGGCCTCTTTCTCATCCCTTATTTTTTATCTTCAAAAATTTTTTAAACTTTTTAGTGATGAGGGCCATTTCTTCATCTTGCTCTTCATTTTCTGTTTCTTCAGATTTCTCATCGAGTTGAGTAGTGAACTTGAGGGCGATTGTTCTCTTCTTCTTGACATTTTCTTCTTGATGTTATTTCATGCTTAGCTCGTGTGTCATTAGCGATCCTAGAAGCTCTTCCAAGGATAAATATTCAGATCTTTGGCTTCTTGAATTGCGGTCACTTTGGCCTTCCACGTCCTTGGTAAAGACCTAAGAATCTTTCTCACAAGATCACTGTTAGAGTAAGACTTATCAAGATTTTTTAGATCATTAATAATATCCATAAAATGAGTAAATATTTCAGTTATTGATTCTTCACGCTCCATTTTAAAGAGTTCATATTTGTGTACAAGCATGTTAATTTTTGATTTCTTAACTTGATTAGTGCCTTCATGCGTTACTTCTAATCTATCCCATATTTTCTTAGCCGACATGCATATTGAAATGCGATTAAATTCATTAGTATCTAAAATACAATATAAAACATTCATGACTTTGGCATTAAGTTGAGCCATTTTCTTGTCAATCTCATCCCATTCTCTTTCGGATTTGGTTGATTCTACACCATCAATTATCTTAGTGGGTGTGTGTGTCCATTAACTATGATAGTCTATATATCATAGTCAAGTGCTTGGATAAAAATTTTCATCCGAGCTTTTCAATAGGTGTAGTTTGACCCATTGAAAAGTGGAGATCAGTTTGTGGATTGCCCCTCGATTAGTGAAGTACTAACTTGAGTTGCCATAGATCTTTGGTTCTTTGATGGTTAAATCAAAAAAAAAAGGGCTAGAGCACCGAGCTCTAATACCACTTGTTGTCCAGCTATGCAACCCAAGAGGGAGGATGAATTGGGTTTTTAAAATTTTAAATTTAATTTAGAACTACGAAGATTAAATAATAATAAGCAGGATATCTGTAGAGAGTGATTTAAGCAAGGTGTAGAAATTAGATGCAAGAATGCAAGAAGATAAGAAAATTTAGAAAGAGAGTAAGTAAGCACAATACAAACAAACAAGATTTATAGTGGTTCGGTACTAACCTTGCATTTACATTCACTCCCCAAGCTCCTACTTGGGAATTCAAATCTACTAAACTGTATTCAACAAGAATACAATGTCGGTACCTCAGACTCTAGCTATCTCAAGCTAGAATATTTATTTTTTGGGTATAAGCCAACCCAATACAATCTGATTCAAGATTCGGACCAATCTTTTCAAGTTTTGGAATCTTTCCAAAACTAAAGATCAAGACAAAATAGAGTATGTGAGTTAATCACATGAAAATATAAATTTAGCTCTTTTAATGAGTAAATAAAATTTTAAATACACTTTACACAATATGAAGGAAGCTTTTCTAATTTTTTTCAAGTTGGT
Organism: Elaeis guineensis; assembly: GCF_000442705.2. NCBI lineage: Eukaryota > Viridiplantae > Streptophyta > Magnoliopsida > Arecales > Arecaceae > Elaeis > Elaeis guineensis. The sequence goes on along the minus strand of NC_025996.2, from coordinate 142,558,379 downwards.
TGAAGACTTGAATGAGCTCCTGAGGTGTTGGTGAACTTGAATTGAAAGCTTCTTTTGCTTGAAGAGGTCTTTTTGCTTAGGGCTGAAAATAAATGCTTGAAACTCTTTTAAAACCTTATTTCCTTCTTCAAGTGCCTTTATATCTTCAATAGATGTTAGAGATAAATCTGGACTGAAATAGAGCCATTGGAGTGCATTAAATGAACATTAAATACGGTCAAAACGAGCTGAAAACTAATCGTTACAAAAATTTTTCGTCGCAGGGGTCGACTCATAGGGTCGACCTTTGTGGTGCAGAATAAAAAATCACTGTTCTGTATCTTTGGTCTATACAACAACAGAGATCAACTCATAGGATCATCCCCTTTGGATGTGCCAGCCAAAAATAATATACCGTTCAGCCCCTTTTGACAGGAGTCGACTCATAGGATCGGCTCTTTTCTTTAAACTTGATTTTCTCTCAAAATATATATTCAAAAAATATGAAATTACCTCCAATAGATCACAAATCTTCTGTTCTTGCTTTTGAAGCTCTCAAATCAGAACTTGATAAAATTATGATTTTGCTTCTGAAATACAATAAATCTTTTTCCAAGCCAAAATCATTAGTAACCCCCTCAAATGTATTGTAATCATCAAAATTAATTTATGGAGCAACAAGATCTGATCTCAATATTATTTATTTTATTTTTAGATTATATGCATGTCTTAGATCCAGACACAGATAGATGTAGATCCGATCTATTGCATGTGGGGTTAAAGGGTTTAACCTAAATATTTTCGCTGTCGTTTCAAAATCATTTTGAAATTCATGCATGCAACCTATCCACTTTCTAATAATGGTATCAGAGCCACTATTTTTTTTTTTGATATGTATGATCTAATTTTTAATTTAGATCTAAAAATATGAGTGGTTTAATATCAATCTTATACTGATATAAGATTATTCTGATATAAGATTAACCCCCTATATTGTAAAGGTTGTCCTAGCATAAGATTGATTGATTTTGAAAATTACTTTCAAAATATTTAAATCAATCTTTTAGATCTAAAAATAGATGTATGTGATATGTCAGTATTCTTGTTAGATTTGAAATTAGAATGATTAAAAATTTATATCGGACTAGTATAAGATTGTCCTGATATAGGGTTTATCCCTATATTAAAAAGATTGTCCTAGTTTGATGTGAATCAATTTTTGAAAAATATTTTTAAAATATTTTAATCATAATTTTAGATCTAATTTTGTATATTTCAGGTTTGTATAATTTTAATTTTAGAGCTAAAAATTATATATATGATATATGTTTTGTTGTTTAGATCTAAAACTCCATATATGAGATATATGACTTTAGGTTTAGATCTAAAAAAGTTTTATGATCATAAGCCATTAATGCATGCAATGAAATATAATCTAAAAAATATTTATAAAATCTAAAAATTATATTATTGCATATGGATATAGATTGAACAAATTAGGTTTAGTGATCAAACTACAATTAAGATCGATTGATTAGATCAGATTAGAACCTATTGTCATTTTTGAGTAGTGGATCGAAACTAATCAATGGTTGGTTAGGATTAGGTCAAAGGGGCTCAAAGTCGAGTTTAGTTATAGTTGGTTGCATCAATTTATATTTTAATATGAATTGATTGACTTAAGACCGAATTTAGCTCAGTGGTCCGAGCTCGAGTCACTAGGCTAGCTTGTTCGATTCTAATTAATCAGTTGGTATCTAAGATAAATTGGCAGTTCGATCCATAGTTTTTAATTGGAAGCATACATATTTAATCATTTCGATGGTATCTAAGATATGTTAGGAAATATATCTCAAAAGTCAATCGTCAATCTGTGGACGATTGAGCAACCTTATATTATAATTGATTTGTTAATAAATAAAATATATTTTTGGTATTTTCATCATAAATTTTTATCTTCTAATGAACTTCGTTGTTATGATGAAGTCCTTAGAACTATTTAGATTCGATAAAGAGAGGATTTATCGATTAGTCCTTAAAACTGTTCACGACCAAATGATAGGCTGTTAATAAGGATGACAGCCTCTATCGAGCATAGATCGCTGTAGGCCATATGGGTTGGTTGTCCTCTTAACCATGGACTGTGGAGATACTGATATGGCATACAGGTGAGATATAAAGATACATCATCATTAAACATGACCAACTTCGGAGTATTCTGCTGTCGAGAATGTCTCTGATGGGATATAGGTATAAGTGTCCCTTAGATCTGAGATCGTCTCAGTGACTTGCAAGCAACTCACTGTGCTTTGATACTGAACTAACTGAATTTCTAATTCAGTGGCAGAAAGCTTCTGGACACAGTCAAGTACTTGAAAAGTTAGAGTGTGATCGAGATGGGATTGACCACTTCAAGAGTTGGAGAAGAATGAGTTACTGTATTTCAATTTAGCAAAATCTTGATCAGGGTAATCCATCAGATGGATTTGATATTTTGAAATACAATGTGGATAACCTAATCAAAGTTGACAATTGAACTCTGAGGTATCCTATGAATATTTTGGTCAAGGGGATGAATTATATAGAAACTATATCCGTATGGATTCTAAGGATGTTGTTCTACGTATTTGACCTATTCGACCGTCGGGTACTATTGCTAGATGGTCACTTTGATTGGTACAAAAATTTATTCTTATGCTATTGACTTAGGTTTAGATCTATGAGGTCACACACATTAAAGTTTATGATCCAATCGGATGGTTGATCAACGATTAAGAATCGTTCTAGAGTTAAACGATCAATACGATTGACATTTAACCTAGTGTAAGTGTTGCAGGAGGATCGATTAGCAATTTGATTGCTAATTGACTTAATTTGATTAAGTCAATGGGTTAAGATTAAGTCTAATTGAATATAATTTAATTAGATTTAGTTTGGACTTGATTGGATCAAGTTCAATTAGTTTATTGGATAAACCAAGTGCAAGGAAAAACTAGTCCTAGTTCAAATAGGACTTGGATCAACCTAATTTTTAATTTGATTAAAAAATTAAATCAGATTTAAATCTAATTTAATCTGATTAAATTAAACTCTTAATTGAATTAAGACCTATTTTAATTAGATTGATTTGGTTTTGGTTTGATTTGATTTGAGAAACCAAATTTGAACAAGTCATAGATTGAATTCTAGTAAGACTAGGATTCCACCTTGCACCACCTTAGCCCCCAACGCCCACTCTCTCTTATCCCATGCCCACTCTCTCTTATTTTGTATGATAAATCTCTCTCTCTCAGATCTTCACGCATGTCCAAAACTTTCCTCTCTTTCTCTCTTACATGGAATGTGGTTGTGGATCAAGTCAAAGTAGGAATTAGTTTGGATTTCAAATTCTATGAGATAGAGTTTTAGAAAATCAAAATTCTTTCCTTATGGTACTGATTTTACTCAGATTTTTTTTGATATTTTTATGATTTTTATGGCACATAATATGTGCCCTTTTCTGGTGGTCCATGGTAGAAAAAGAAGGAGGGGACGCCCAAGAGTTGGGCGCCCCTTGTCTTGCCTTGTTTGGATAATCCTTGACTTGGTATTTGACTTAGACAAGGACTCTTCATATCTCACTAGTTAAAATAAATTTTTTTATGAAATTTTTGTAGATTATAGAGCATTGAGAGACCTTTGGGGTATCCAAAAATCAAGGAGAAAGAGTCTTGGAGCGTGAAGATCTAATAGACACAAAACTAGGTGTCTGGGTTAGAGCAAAGAGAAGAAGAAAAGGGTCTTCTTCTAGAATTGCTGGGTTCATCTCTTCCCTTCCTCCATCTATAAGTTTTCTGAGAGTGTCTCATCTAAAACTCCTTCTCTTACTTCTCATCTTTGGAAGAGTCCAAATCAAGAAGAAGAAGGTATCTGATCGACCATCAAAAAAGGATCAGTGTAGTACTAGCATACTGTGCTGATTTCCTGGATCAGAACTTCTGATCATGATTTGTGGGCTCATGTGGATAACTCCTAGAGGTCGGATGCATGTGCAGCTTGCAACATTATCCTCAAGCCTAGATCAACAAAGTTAGAACATCTAACTTGCAAGGTAATAGATCTGATCTATTATATTTTACATACATTAGATGTAGTATAGAAACATATTGATATGATCAACATGTAGTTTTTACTCTTTATATTTTAATTTTTGATTTAATACCATGTAATAATCATGTAATAAGATCTTAGATCTAGAGATTCTCTAATTTTACAAGATAAATTTTAATTTATTTTAGTCATCCACTGCTTGATCTTGAAAAAGTTTCAAGATCTAACCCTGAAACCCTAGATTTGGTTCCTTCAATTGGTATCAGAGCCTAGGTTGTTTATTACATGATTATTTATACATACTTAGATTATTTTTTAGATTAGATCTAATTTATAATCTAATTGTTAAATCTGAAATTAAAATTTTTAGATCAATCACGAATTGTAGGTTGTCCTGCTGTAAGGTTTATCCCTTACAGTGTAAAAATTGTCTTAGTTTGTGTAGATCTATCTTTAATCATAAATTTGTTAGATATGATCTAGATTAAATTTATAATTTATTAGATTTAAAAGGTGTTTAAATTTAAAATGAAATCTCTTTGTTAATAATTCTCGTGCAAAGAACCATCATATATTTATCTAAAAAATTTGCGCAGTTTAAAGTTGAAATTATTTCAATTAAATGAATCTATTTTGATTAGATCTAAAGTAGTTTCATGCTTATTTTACTTGCATTTTGATTATGAATCAAACATCTAACTTGGTTGGTAGAACCATGTTGTAAAATACTTTACAAACATAAAAATTATTTTCTAAAAGCCGAACCCCAACCCTCAGCCCAAAACTTAATTGAGAATTAAGAAGTTGTTTGATTAGGTTCTAGGATTGTAAATTGAAGAACCTAAGATGCAAACCATAATACATTGGGTTAATGGGTTAGTGGAAATTAGGTCCATTAATTGGGTTAGACCTAAGGTTAGATTAAAGATGGACTTAATTAGAGAATTGACTAAATCTAATCAATTATTGTCTTAGATTAGGTCAAGGATTCTCTAGATCAATTACAATAGTTGTAGTTGGTCAAGTCCATGTCTTTAACGAGAACCAAGTGGACTTGATTCTTGGCTAAGCGATCTAGCATGAACTGTTAGGTTGATCTAATCAAAACTAATTAAACCAGTTAGTGTTTAAGGTAAACCAGACCGGTGGTTTTTAATTGGCAGTCCGTTTATCTGGCCATTTCTTATGGTGTCTAAAGTAAGCTTTGGCAGACCCTCTCATCGATCGAACTTACCTGGCCTCTTAGTGAAATTATGTTTTGATCGGATCACTTGACAATTCGAGCTGATCCATATCAGCTAGATAAATCAGTGTGACTGATTTAGGTGCTCCTAGACCAGCCCTTTTAATGGTCTCCCTTAAGCTGACTTGGTGAAGCTAGTGGGAGGATCATGGTAAGCTGGTTCATCTGACCTCCTCCTCTAAATCAATTAAATTTTTTAAAATTAGTAGATCCTTAAAATGAAATAGTTATGGTGATAACTAGATCATAACCTTTCATTAAGTGGATGATAATGGGTCCATCAGTTGGATAATTATTGGAGGCCCAAAGGCCTAGTGCTTATCAGTTAATGGAATTGTCATTCATAATATGATTTCTAGACTATATCTTCCTAAATGGTAGTTAGGTTAGCCAACCAAAGTTGGGTCTAATCATTCATTTGCTAGATGGGCCAAGTATGATCATGTTAATGGTTGGACCTAACCAGACCTTTTCAGTGGAGGCTAAAGCCTACTGATTAGGGACTGGGACAAAATTGAAATTATTAAAAATTATTTAGAGAAATAATTGGTTATGAACCTACCCTTAGATGTACATGGGTTGGCCAACCAAAGTTGGGCTTGTGTGCAATCTAAGTGGATTCTAGTATCCACTAAGGAATTAAGGTAATTCCTCGAATTGGAGGTAGAGGCTATCAATTCAAATAAAATAGTGAGAGAAACCTTTTGATTAAAGTCCAAATCTTTAGGTTTAATGAATCAATTATTAATTAGGTTATGATTTTCCTTTGTGCAGATATGGCCACTTTCCTATCGCTCCGATCATTGTTGGACAATGATAAGTTTGTGGGACCCAACTTCGGTAGCTGGTATCAAAAGTTGAAGATAGTCTTGGAGCATGAACGGATCCTATATGTGATAACGGATCTCGCACCTGAGGAGCGAGCTGCCAATGCACATGGAACAGTCAGAGACACTTATCAGAAGTGGCTCAGTGATCGGACTACTGTGCACCACATCATGCTGGAAGATTTGAGATGACTCAGCCAAAGGACATGCTTCAAGCGTTGGAGGATGTCTTTGGCACACCCGATGACGTGGAGAGGCACAAGACTAGTTATGCCATCTTCAATGCCAAAATGCGGGATGGTGCCTCTGTCACTGATCATGTATTATATATGATCGAGCTGATGGAGCGTTTGAGCAAGCTCGACTTTTCCTTGCATGAGCAGCTTGGGAAAGATGCAATTCTGAACTCACTGTCCAAGTCTTATCTCCTATTCCTCACTCATTATAGAATGACAAAGCCTGAAGTAAACTATCATGGGTTACTAGGGTTGCTTCAGAATTTTGAGAAGGATCACCAACTCCACATGGAGTCGGTGAACTTAGTGGGAGGTTCATCTTCTGGTTCTCGACCCTTTAAGAAAGGGAAGAAGAACCAGAAGAATAAAGTGAAGAAGGTGCAAGTTCAGACTGGAACATCAGTGCAGGGCCAGACCAGAAAGATCAAGCCCGATAAGAGTCAAGCTGAATACTTCTTTTGCAAGAAGCAGGAGCACTGAAAGAGGAACTATCCTCAGTACATTGCCTCTCTGGATTCGAACAGGCAGAGAAAGAAGCAAGCTGTTGCTAGGCAAGATATTTATACGATAACTCCTTGCAATTTCTCCATTTGTGATATAACTGACTGGGTATTGGATACCAATAGCCCTTACCGCATTTGCAATTCGTTACAGGGGTTGCAGGTCAGTAGGAGATTTGAGCAAGATGAGAGGTTCCTGAACATTGGAGATGGAAGACCAGCTCCAGTTCTAGCATTAGGAATCTTAAAACTTGTATTTGAGTCCCATACTATTATTCTTAATGATTGTCATTTTTGTCTCAGTTTCTTTTTAAATATTATTTCTGTAGGCCTTCTGACCAAAAATGATTATGAAATTTTAATAAAAAAATAAGTTTGTAATATCATTATGAATAGTGTTACTATTTTTTGTGGATATTTGAACAATGATGTGTATATGTTATCACAACCTGTTAATGTAGTCTATTCTACAGGCAAGCACCCTAGATTAGATAGCATATCAGATATCTACTTATGGCATTGTAGGCTAGTTGATATAAACAAGTACAGGATAAACTAGTTGACTCAAGAGGAAATCCTCGAAGTCAGTGATTGTGAATCACTTCCAACCTGTGAATCTTGTCTTCTTGGTAAAATGACCAAGTCACCTTTTACTGAAAAAGGTGAGAAAGCTACTGAGCTCTTGGGCCTAGTACATTTGATGTATGCGGGTCCATGAGCACAAGTGCTAGAGGTGGATATTTCTACTTCATCACTTTCACAGATGATCTATCCAGATATGGATATGTCTATCTGATGAAATATAAGTCAGATTTATTTGAAATGTTCAAACGATTTCGAAGTGAAGTAAAAAAATAAACTGGGAAGAGTATTAAAACTCTTCGATCTGACCAAGGAGGGGAATATCTTTCTGGTGAGTTTCTCACATATCTAGGAGAGAATGAGATTCTCTCCCATTGGACTTCTCCAGGAACACCACAGCATAATGGTGTGTCTGAAAGGAGAAATCGGACTCTGTTAGATATGGTCCGATCCATGATGGGTTTTGCCAGCCTGCCGATATCTTTCTGGGGATATGCACTCAAATCGGCCTATTATCTGTTAAATAGGGTTCTAAGTAAGTCTGTAATTAAGACTCCAAATGAGATAAGGATAGGGCGTAAGCCAGCACTTTCACACATTAGGGTTTGGGGGTGCTCGACCTATATCAAATGATTAGTTACAGATAAATTTGGACCTAGGTCTGACAAATGCACATTCATAGGGTACCCTAAAGAGACCAAAGGATATTTTTTCTACCATGCTGATGAACAAAAGGTGTTCATCAGTCTTAGGGCAACCTTTTTAGAAAAGGAATTCCTTGGTGAAGGAACAGTTGCCTCTAAGGTTGAACTTGATGAAGTTCAACAGGTAGAAGGACCGACACCAATAGCTGAATCTGAGTCAGAGTTGATTAAATCAGATTCGAAGCCTAATGTACTTGCACCATTAAGGCGATCTGGTAGAGTACTGCGTCAGCCGAACAGATACTACAGTTTCTTGGTTCGGGACAGTGATCCCATCGAACTCGATGAGAATGATGAGGATCCAATCACCTATATGGATGCAATACAGAGATCTGATTCTGAGAAATGGCTTGAAGCCATGCAATTTGAAATGGAATCCATGAAGGTCAACGATGTATGGACATTTGTTGACCCACCTGAAAGGGTTAAACCCATTGGGTGTAAATGGATCTTCAAAAGGAAGAGGGGCACAGACGAAAATGTGGAGACCTATAAATCCCGTTTGGTTGCCAAGGGATATCATCAACGTTATGGTATTGACTATGACGAGATGTTCTCCCCTGTGGCATTGCTCAAATCCATTTGGATAATGCTTGCAATAGCTACCTATCTGGATTATGAGATCTGACAGATGGATGTAAAGACAGCTTTCCTGAATGGAGAGCTGACCGAAGAGGTGTATATGATAGAATCTGAGGGGTTTACATCCACAGATGAGTCCAAGGTGTGCAAGCTTCAGAGATCCATTTATAGATTGAAGCAAGCTTCTCGAAGTTGGAACATGCATTTTGATAAGGTGATCAAAACGTATGACTTCGTTAAGAACGGAGGAGAGCCCTGCATCTATAAATGGACAAATGATCCAGTTGTGGTATTCCTTGCCTTGTACGTGGATGACATTCTCTTAATCAGGAATGACATCCCCGCACTACAGAGAATAAAAGTTTGGTTGTCATCGCAGTTCTCCGTGAAGGACTTGGGTGAAGCATCCTATATCCTAGGGATGAAGATCTATAGGGATAGATCTAAAAGAATGCTTGGGTTATCCCAGTCCACATACATAGATACTGTGCTGAAGAGGTTCAACATGAAGAATTTCAAGAAGGGCTATCTACCGATAGGCCATGAAATTTCTCTCTCTAAGAAAGATTGTCCGACAACTCTTGAAGAGAGAGAGCATATGAGTAGAGTCCCATATGCTTCGATCGTGGGATCTATCATGTACGCCATGACATGTACAAGGCCAGATGTAGCATACTCACTAGAAGTAGTGAGTATATACCAATCTGATCCTGGAGAAAATCATGAAAAAGTGGTTAAAGCCATCCTTAAGTATTTGAGAAATACTAAGGATCAATGGTTGGTTTATGGCGAGTCAGATCTGAAACTTGTGGGGTTCACAGACTCCAGCTTTCAATATGACCATGATGACAGCAGAAGCATATCGGGTTATATCTTTATTCTAAATAGTGGAGCCATCCGCTGGAAGAGTTTCAAGCAGCATAGTGTGGCAGACTCTGTTTGTGAGACGGAGCATATCACAACATTGGATGCCACGAAGGAAGTTGTGTGGTTGAGAAAATTCATCACCGAGCTCAGAGTAGCACCCTCCCTCGATGGTCTGGTCTTGCTTTATTGGGACAGCACTGGTGCCATAGCTCAGGCAAAAGAACCCAAAGCACACCAGCGGACGAAGCATATTTTGCGTCGCTTCCACCTGATCCGGAAGATCGTGGATCGAGGTGACATCGACCTTTAGAAGATCGATGGAAAGAAGAACCTGATCGGCCCTTTCACTAAAGCCCTGGCGATAAAGGAGTTCGACAACCATAAGTCGAAGATGGATATTAGATACTGTGCCGAGTGACTTTAGAACAAGTGGGAGTTGTTGAAAAATATGTCCCAAAAGTCAATCGTCAATTTGTTGACGGTTGAGCAACCTTGTATTATAATTGATTTGTTAATAAATAAAATATATTTTTGATATTTTTATCATAAATTTTTATCTTCTAATGAACTTCATTATTATGATGAAGTTCTTAGGACTATTTAAGTTCGATAAAAAGAGGATTTATCAATTAGTCCTTAAAACTGTTCACGACCAAATGATAGACTGTTAATAAAGGCGACAGCCTCTATCGAGCATAGGTCACTGTAGGCCATATGGGTTGGTTGTCCTCTTAACCAAGGAGTGTGGAGATACTGATATGGCATGCAGATGAGATATAAGGGTATATCATCATAGAACGTGACCAACTCTAGAGCATTCTGTTGTCGAGAATGTCTCTAATGGGATATAGGTATAAGTGTCCCTTAGACCTGAGATCGCCTCAGTGACTTGCAAGCAACTCACTGTGCTTTGGTACTGGATAAACTAAATTTTTAATTCATTGATGGAAGGCTTCTGGGCACAATTAAGTACTTGCAAAGTCTGGGTGTGATCGAGATGGGATTGACCACTCCAAGAGTTCAAGAAGAATGAGTTGTTGTATTTTAATTTAGCAAAACCTTGGCCAGAGTAATCCAACAGATGGATTTGATATTTTAAAATACAATGTGGATAATCTGATCAGAGTTGACAGTTAAACTTTGAGGTGTGCTATAAATATTTTAGTCAAGAGGATGAATTATATAGAAACTATATCCGTATGGGTTCTAAGGATGTTATTCTACACATTCGACCTATCCGGCCGTCGGGTACCATTGCTAGATGGTCACCTTGATTGGTATAGAAATTTATTTTTGTGCTACTGACTTACGTTCGAACCTATGACATCACACACATTAGAGTTCACGATCCGATTGGATGGTTGATCAACGATTAAGATTCATTCTAGGATTAAACGATCAATACGATTGACATTTAACCTAGTGCAAGTGTTGCAGGAGGATCGATTAGCAATTTGATTGCTAATTGGCTTAATTTGATTAAGCCAATGGACTGAGATTAAGTCTAATTAAATATGATTTAATTAGATTTAGTTTGGGCTTGATTGGATCAAGTCCAATTGATTTATTGGATAAGCCAAGTGCAAGGAAAAACTAGTCCTAGTTCAAATAGGACTTGGGTCAACCTAATTTCTAATTTGATTAAAAAATTAAATCAGATTTAAATCTAATTTAATCTGATTAAATTAGGTTTTTAATTGGGTTAAGACCTATTTTAATTAGATTGATTTAGTTTTGGTTTAATTTGATTTGAGAAATCAAATTTGAACAAGTCATAGATTGAATCCTAGTAAGACTAGGATTCCACCTTGCGCCACCTGAGCCCCCCATGCCCACTCTCTCTTATCCCATGCACACTCTCTCTTATTTTGTGTGACAAAACCCTCTCTTCCAGGTCTTCACGCATGCCCAAAACTTTTCTCTCTTTCTCTCTTATATGGAATGTGGTTGTGGATCAAGTCAAAGTAGGAATTAGTTTGGATTTTAAATTCTATGAGATAGAGTTTTAGGAAATCAAAACTCTTTTCTTATGGTACTGATTTTATCTAATTTTTTTTAAAAATTTTTGTAGCTTTTATGACACATAATATGCACCCTTTGCTGGTAGTCCACGGCAGAAAAAGAAGGAGGGGACGCCCAAGAGTTGGGCGCCCCTTGTCTTGCCTTGTTTGGATAATTCTTGACTAGGTATTTGACCTAGACAAAGACTCTTCATATCTCACTATTTAAAATAAATTTCTTCATAAAATTTTCATGGATTATAGAGCATTGAGATACCTTTGAGGCATCCAAAAATCAAAGAGAAAGAATCTTGGGGTGTGGAGATCTAATAGATACAAAACTAGGTGTCTGGATTAGAGCAAAGAGAAGAAGAAGAGGGTCTTCTTCTAGAGTTGCTGGGTTCATCTCTTTCCTTTTTCCATCTATAAGTTTTCTGAGAGTGTCTCATCTAAAACTTCTTCTCCTACTTCTCATCTTAGGAAGAGTCTAAATCAAGAAGAAGGAGGCATCTGATCGACCATCAAAGAAGGATCGACGCAGTGCTAGCATACTGTGCTGATTTCCTGAACTAGGACTTCTGATCGTGATTCATGGGCTCGTGTGGATGATTCCTAGAGGTTGGACACATGTGTGGCTCACAACATCATCCTCAAACCTGGATCAGCAAAGTTAGAACATCTAACTTGCAAGGTAATAGATCTGATCTGTTATATTTTACATACATTAGATGTAGTATAGAAATATGTTGATATGATCAACATGTAGTTTTTGCTCTTTATATTTTAATTTTTGATTTAATGTCATGTAATAATCATGTAATAGGATCTTAGATCTAGGGATTCTCTGATTTTACAAGATAAATTTGATTTATTTTAGTCTTTTGCTGTCTGATCTTAAAAAAATTTCAAGATCTAATCCTGAAACCCTAGATCTGGTTCCTTCAAGATAAGCATCGACATATCCTGCCAATTTGATCGATTATGGATTAGATATAGTTACTTGGTAATTCATTTTCACCCATGCTAACTAGATTAGTTAGATATTAGATTGTGCTGATTCAAACCTGATTAGTCAGACATTAGATGTGTTGACTTAGAAGAGATCTGAATCTAAATCTCCTCACTAAATATTAAGTCTAGCAATTTTTTATCATTATAGAGATGTGGATGCCTTCCTGGTATTGATCATTCTCGACTGGTTATAGTGATTCAGTTGCATCAGAAAGGTACAACTACTCTATTGGCATTAGATGCCCTGAGGTAAAGATAAGGTTGGGTCTAATAACTGTTAGGTGAGGGATCCAATGATGGCTTTGTACCCACTGATAAATGGTAGGTTTGAATTAATTAAGAAATATGTCAATAACTATTAGGTGAGGCTACAGGACTTAGAGACCGAATCTGCTGTATCTTGCTTAATGAAGTAATGGACAAAGTATTGTCTACTCATTGATCTGTGCTTATCAATAACTATTCGATGAGGTGTGTATAGATCAATAAGACTGTAATATCTACTAGAAATTGATTGCGTATAGGCTTCTATTTTTTCATCTAAGGAGTGTGGGAGATTCGAGAAAATAGTGGGAGCCTTGTGAAGGAAAAAATATGTCCGAACTGATCAGATCGTCAGGATGCATCTAAAAATTTTTTATAATAAGATAACATAAATTTTATATTTACCTGATATGCAGCAGAATAAAAATCAAAATTTTCAGAAGATTCTTGAATCCAATGCCATGCGAGGTCTGAACGGACAGACCCTCTACTTCGCACACACGTCAAGCCTCATAGGAAAGAGGGATGATCTTTCTTTGCACCAATCCTTTAGGAGAGATGGAGGGAAGGGACAAGATCTAATCTCACTGCAAGGGGATGCCTCAAATGAAGTTCTCCACACCAAGAGGATGAGTGCCAAGAAACTCCATGCACCAAAAAATTTAGCATCTGCCCTCTCCTCTCTTACACAATGTTGTGGTTTTATTTTGTTGCACAAATTTTCTCACACTCACCAGTTAGTAGGTTCCTCCCTTTAAATAGGAGTGGTGCCCATATCTAATTGAATGTCCTAAGTTAGTTAGGACTCCTTATCCAATAAGGAAACCCAAGGGAGAAAATATTTGACACCAACCTTGGCATCATTTTTTCTCACACGTGCACATAAGGAAGTGGACGAAAAAACCAGTGCCCTAACCTTTCTTAGTCGGCCACTTTATGAGAGAGAGTTTTTGCTATTTGGGACTCTAAGAATCTTATTCAATCTGGATTCAAATTAAGTTCAATTCGAATATGATTCGAACCGAATTCGAACCAAACTTGAAGAGCCTATCTATCTTAATTTAATTAGGATTTTGATCTAAGTCTAACTTAAATTTTTAACTCAATAAAATTTTTAATTAAATTAGATCTAATTTAAAATTAATTAAGATATAAATTCAATCTTTCATAAATCTCTTGGATCATTGATCAGATCATTATCATCCCTAGAATTAAATCTGAAACTCATATCCAGTGCTAGCTAGACATAGTCAACTAGTCTAATCCTATATGATCTTTAACTTAATTCTTAATTAAGCTAATCTATTCATTTAATCAAGTCACATACTTTCAAATTGAATTCATAGACCTAGGTCAATTCTTTTCTATATTGCTTGACTTTATGCATGACTCCATAGGTTTGAACACTAAGTCGATAGTACAGGAATCATTTTTTGTACTAATCGAAGTTACCATCTAGTAATAGTTTTTGATGTTCGGATAGATCGAATATTTACAAGATAATATTCAAGAACCTATGCATATGGTTACCGCATAATTCATTTCTTTGAGCTTGAATGCTTAAGGATGATCTAGGGTTTAACTGTCAATCCTGGATGAGTCATCTACATTGTATTTCAATCTTTCACATCTATCACATAAATTATCCGAGTCTAAATTTTACTAAATTAAAATACAGTGATGTATTAACTCCTACAATCCAGAGGGGTCAATCCTATCTTGATCCACACACAGACTTCGCAAGTACTTGACTATATCCAATAGCCATCCGTGACTGCATTAGCAATGCAGGTAGTCCGGCACCAAAGCACAGTGAGTTGCTTGCAAGTCACATGGTGATATCAGGTCTGAGGGATACTTATATACTTCACGAGCTGCTCTTGACAGTAGATTACTCTGCAGGTGAGTCACTTGTTCAGTGATGATATACTTTTATATCTCACCTGTTGGAAAATGTGTCCCAAAAATCAATCATCAGCCTGTTGACGGTTGAGCAATCTTGTATGATAATTAATTTATTAATAAATAAAATATATTTTTGATATTTTTATCATAAGTTTTCATCTTCTAATGAACTCCGTCGTTATGATGAAGTTCTTAGGACTATTTAGGTTCGATTAAGAGAGGATTTATCGATTAGTCTTTAAAACTGTTCATGATCAAATGATAGGCTGTTAATAAGGATGACAGCCTCTATCGAGCATAGGTCGCTGTAGGCCATATGGATTGGTTGTCCTCTTAACCAAGGAGTGTAGAGACACTGGTATAGAATACAGATGAGATATAAGGGTACATCATCATTGAACATAACCAACTCTAGAGCATTCTACTGTCGAGAATGTCTCAGATGGGATATAGGTATAAGTGTCCTTTAGACCTGAGATCGCCTTAGTGACTTGCAAGCAACTCACTATGCTTTGGTACTGGACTAACTAAATTTCTAATTTAGTGATGAAAGGCTTCTGGGCATAGACAAATACTTGCGAAGTCAGAGTGTGATCGAGATGGGATTGACCACTCCAAGAGTTGGAGAAGAATGAGTCGCTGTATTTCAATTTAGCAAAACCTTGACTAGGGTAATCCATCAGATAGATTTGATATTTTGAAATACAATATGGACAACTTGATCAGAGTTGACAGTTGAATTCTGAGATGTCCTATGAGCATTTTGATCAAGGGGATGAATTATATGGAAACTATATCCGCATGGATTCTAAGGATGTTGTTCTACACATTCGATCTATCCAGCTGTCGGGTACCATTACTAGATGGTCACTTTAATTGGTACGAAAATTTATTTTTATACTACCAACTTAGATTTGAACCTATGAGATCACACACATTAGAGTTCACGATCCAATCAGATGGTTGATCAGCAATTAAGAATCATTCTAAGATTAAATGATTAATACGATTGACATTTAACCTAGTGCAAGTGTTGTAGAAAGATCGATTAGCAATTTAATTACTAATTAGTTTAATTTGATTAAATCAATAAGTTGAGATTAAGTCTAATTGAATATGATTTAATTAGATTTAGTTTGAACTTGATTGGATCAAGTCCAATTGGTATATTGGATAAGCCAAGTGCAAGAAAAAACTAGTCCTAGTTCAAATAGGATTTAGGTCAACCTAATTTCTAATTTGATTAAAAAATTAAATCAGATTTAAATCTAATTTAATCTGATTAAATTATACTCTTAATTGGGTTAAAACCTATTTTAATTAGGTTAATTTGATTTTAGTTTGATTTGGTTTGAGAAACCAAATTTAAACAAGTCATAGATTGAATCCTAGTACGACTAGGATTCCACCTTGCGCCACCTTAGCCCCCCACACCCACTCTCTCTTATCCCATGCCCACTCTCTCTTATTTTGTGTGACAAAACTCTCTCTCCCAGGTCTTCACACACACCCAAAACTTTCCTCTCTTTCTCTCTTACATGGAATGTAGTTGTGGACCAAGTCAAAGTAAGAATTAGTTTGGATTTCAAATTCTATGAGATAGAGTTTTAGAAAATCAAAACTTTTTTCTTATGGTACAGATTTTACCCAAATTTTTTTAAAGATTTTTGTGACTTTTATGGCACATAATACATGCCCTTTGCTGGTGGTCCATGGTAGAAAAAAAAGAGGGGATGCCTAAGAGTTGGGCACCCTTTGTCTTGCCTTGTTTGGATAATCATTGATTAGGTATTTGACCTAGACAAGGACTCTTTATATCTCTCTATTTAAAATAAATTTTTTTATAAATTTTTTATGAAACATAAAGAATTGAAAGACCTTTGCGGTATCCAAAAATTAAGGAGAAAGAGTCTTGGGGCATAGAGATCTAATAGACACAAAACTAGGTGTTTGGGTTAGAGCAAAGAGAAGAAGAAGAGGGTCTTCTTCTAGAGTTGCTGGGTTCATCTCTTTCCTTCCTCCATCTATAAGTTTTCTAAGAGTGTCTCATCTAAAACTCTTCTTACTTCTCATCTTTGAAAGAGTCCAAATCTAGAAGGAGGCATCTGATCGATTATAGAAGAAGGATCAATACAGTACTAGCATACTGTGCTGATTTCCTGGACCAGAACTTCTGATCATGATTCGTGGGCTCGTGTGGATGACTCCTAGAGGCCGAACGCATGTGTGGCTTGCAACATCATCCTCAAACCTGGATCAGCAAAGTTAGAACATCTAACTTGTAAGGTAATAGATATGATCTATTATATTTTACATACATTAGATGTAGTATAGAAACATGTTGATATGATCAACATGTAGTTCTTGTTCTTTATATTTTAATTTTTGATTTAATATCATGTAATAATCATGTAATAAAATTTTAGATCTAGGGATTTTCTGATTTTACAAGATAAATTTTGATTTATTTTAGTCTTCCGCTGCCTGATCTTGAAAAAGTTTTAAGATCTAATCCTAAAACTCTAGATCTGGTTCTTTCAATTGGTATCAGAGCCTAGGTAGTTTATTATATGATTATTTATATATACTTAGATTATTTTTTAGATTAGATCTAATTTATAATCTAATTGTTAAATCTAAAATTAAAATTTTTAGATCAATCACGAACTGTAGGTTGTCCTACTGTAAGGTTTACCCGTTACAGTACAAAAGTTGTCCTAGTTTGTGTAGCTCTATCTTTAATCATAAATTTGTTAGATATGATCTAGATTAAATTTATGATTTATTATATTTAAAAGATATTTAAATCTAAAATAAAATATTTTTATTAATAATTTCCATGCAAAGAACCATCATATATTTGTCTGAAAAATTTGTGCAGTTTAAAGTTGAAATTGTTTCAATTACATAAACATGTTTAGATTAGATCTAAAGTAGTTTCATGCTTATTTCACTTGCATTTTGATTATGAATTAAACATGCAACTTAGTCGGTAGAATCGTGTTGTAAAATGCTTTACAAATATGAAAATTATTTTCTAAAAGTCGAACCCCAACCATCAGTTCAAAACTTAATTGAGAATTAAGAAGTTATTTGATTAGGTTCTAGGATTGTGAATTGAAGAATCTAAGAAACAAATCATAACACATTGGGTTAATGTGTTAGTGAGAATTAGGTCCATTAATTGGGTTAGACCTAAGGTTAGATTAAAGATGGACTTAATTAGAGAATTGACTAAATCTAATTGTTGTCTTAGATTAGGTCAAGAATTCTTTAGATCAATTACAATAGTTATAGTTAGTCAAGTCCATGTCTTTAACGAGAACCAAATGAACTTGATTCTTGACTAAGTGGTCTAGCACGAACTGTTAGATTGATCTAATCGAAATTAATTAAATCAGTTGGTGTCTAAGATAAATCAGACTGATGGTTTTTAATTGGCTACCCGCTTACCTGACCATTTCTGATGGTGTCTAAGGCAAGCTTTGGCAGACCCTCCTATTGATCGAACTTACTTGGCCTCTTAGTGAAATTATATTTTGATCGAATCACTTGACTATTCGAGCTGACCCATATCAGCTAGGTAAATCAGTGTGACTGATTTAGGTGCTCCTAGATCAGCCCTTTTGATGGTCTCCCTTAAGCTGACTTGGTGAAGCCAGTGAGAGGATCATGATAAGCCGGTTCATCTGACCTCATCCTCTAAATCAATTAAATCCTCTAAAATTATTAGGTTCTTAAAATGAAATAGTTATGATGATAACTAGATCATAACCTCCCATTAAGTGGATGATAATGGGTCCATCAGTTGGATAATCATTGGAGGTCCAAAGGCTAGGTGCTTATCGGCTAATAGAATTGTCATTCATAATATGATTTCTTGACCGCATCTTTCTAAATAGTGGCTAGGTTAGCTAACCAAAGTTGGACCTAATCATTCATTGGCTAGATGGGCCAAGTATGGTCATATTAATGGTTGGACCTAACCAGACCTTTTTAGTGGAGGCCAAAGTCTACTGAGTAGGGACTGAGGCAAAATTTAAATTACTAAAAATTATTTAAAAAAATAATTGATTATGAACCTATCCTTAGATGTACATGGGTTGGCTAACCAAAGTTGGGCTTGTGTGCAGTCTAAGTGGATTCTAGTATCCACTAAAGAATTAGGGTAATTCCTCGAATTGAAGGTAGAGACTATCAATTTGAATAAAATAGTGGGAGAAACCTTTTGATTAAAGTCTAAATCTTTAGATTTAATGAATCAATTACTAATTTAGTTATGATTTTCCTTTGTATAGATATGGCCACTTTCTTATCGCTCTGATCATTGTTGGACAATAAAAATTTGATGGGACCTAACTTCGATAGCTGGTACCAAAAGTTGAAGATTATCCTGGAGTATGAATGGATCCTATATGTGATAATGGATCCTGCACTTGAGGAGCTAGCTGTCAATGCACGTGGAATAGTCAGAGATACTTACCAGAAGTGGCTCAGTGATCGGACCGTGGTGTGCTGCATCATGCTGGCTGCCATGAGCAATGAGTTCAGTCGCAGATTTGAGATGGCTCAGCCAAAGGACATGCTTCAAGTATTGGAGGATGTCTTTGGCATACCCGATGATGCAGAGAGACACAAGACTAGTTGTGTCATCTTCAACACTAAAATGTAGGATGGTGCCTCTGTCACTGATCATGTATTGTACATGATCGAGCTGATGGAGCATTTGAGCAAGCTCGACTTTTCCTTGCATGAGCAGCTTGGGAAAGATGTAATACTGAACTCACTGTCCAAGTCTTATCTCCCATTCCTCACTCATTATAGAATTACAAAGTCTAAAGTAAACTACCATGGATTACTGGGGTTGCTTCAGAACTTTTAGAAGGATCACCAACTCTACAAGGAGTCAGTGAACTTAGTGGGACATTCATCTTCTGGTTCTCGATCCTTTGAGAAAGGAAAGAAGAACAAGAAGAAGAAAGTGAAGAAGGTGCAAGTTCAGGCTGGGACATCAGTACAGGGCTAGACCAGAAAGATCAAGCCCGATAAAAGTCAAGCTGAATGCTTCTTTTGCAAGAAGTGGGGGTACTGGAAGAGGAACTGTCCTCAGTACATTGCCTCCTTGGACCCGAACAGGCAGAGAAAGAAGCAAGCTGTTGCTGGGCAAGGTATTTATATGATAACTCCTTACCATTTCTTTATTTGTGATATAACTAACTGGGTATTGGATACTGGTAGCCCTTACCATATTTGCAATTCATTGCAGGGGTTGCAGGTCAGTAGGAGATTCGAGCAAGGTGAGAGGTTCTTGAACATTGGAGATGGAAGATCAGTTCCAGTTCTAGCATTAAGAATCTGGAAACTTGTATTTGAGTCTCATACCGTTGTTCTTAATGATTGTCATTTCTATCTTAGTTTCTTTTTAAATATCATTTCTGTAGGCCTTCTGGCCAAAAATGATTATAAAATTTTATAAAGAAATAAGTTTGTAATATCATTATGAATGGTGTTACTATTTTTTGTAGATATTTGAACAATAGTGTGTATATGTTATCACAACCTATTAACGTAGTCTATTCTACTGGCAAGCACCCTAGATTAGATAGTGTATCAGATATCTACTTATGGCATTGTAGGCTAGGTCATATAAACAAGAACAGGATAAACAGATTGACTCAAGAGAAAATCTTTGAAGTCAGTGATTGTGAATCACTTCCAATCTATGAGTCCTGTCTTTTTGATAAAATGACCAAGTCACCTTTTACTGAAAATAGTGAGAGAGCTACTGAGCTATTGGGCCTAGTACATACTGATGTATGCAAGCCCATGAGCACAAGTGCTAGAGGTGGATATTTCTACTTCATCACTTTCACGGATGATCTATCCAGAATAGATATGTCTATCTGATGAAACATAAGTCGGATTCATTTGAAATATTCAAACGATTCTGAAGTGAAGTAGAAAAATAAACTGAGAAGAGTATTAAAACTCTTCGATCTGATCGAGGAGAGAAATATCTTTTTGGTGAGTTTCTCACATATCTAGGAGGGAATAGGATTCTCTCCCAATGGACTCCTCCAGAAACACCACAGCATAATGGTGTATCTGAAAGGAGAAATCAGACTCTGTTAGATATGGTCCGATCCATAATGGGTTTTGCCAGCTTACCGATATCCTTCTGAAGATATGTACTCGAATCGGCCTGTTGTCTGTTAAATAGGGTTCCAAGTAAGTCTGTAATTAAGACTCCATATAAGATATGGACAGGGCGTAAGTCAGCACTTTCACACCTTAGGGTCTGGGGGTGCCCGGCCTATGTCAAACGGTTAGTTATAGATAAACTTGGACCTAGGTCTGACAAATGCACATTCATTGGGTATCCCAAAGAGATCAAAAGATATTTTTTCTACCATGCTGATGAATAAAAGGTGTTCGTCAGGTTTAAGGCAACCTTTTTTAAAAAAGGAGTTCCTTGGTGAAGGAACAGTTGCCTTTAAGGTTGAACTTTATGAAGTTCAACAGGTAGAAGGACCGACATTAATAGCTGAACCTGAGTTGGATTTGATTAGATCAGATCTGTAGCCCAATGTACCTGCACCATTAAGGCGATCCAGTAGAGTACCTTATCAGCCGGATAGATACTATAATTTTTTGGTCTGAGATGGTGATCCTATCGAACTCGATGAGAACAATGAGGATCCGATCAGCTATATGGATGCAATGCAGGGATCTAATTTTGAGAAATGGCTTGAAGCCATGCAATCCGAAATGGAGTCCATGAAGGTCAACGATGTATGGACATTGGTTGACCCACCTGAAGGGGTTAAATCCATTGGGGGTAAATGGGTCTGCAAAAGGAAGAGGAGTGCAGATGAAAAGGTGGAGACCTATAAAGCCCGTCTGATTGCCAAAGAGTATCATCAATGTTATGGTATTGACTATGATGAGACGTTCTCTCCTGTGGCAATGCTCAAATCTATTCGGATAATGCTTGCAATAGCTGTCCATCTGGATTATGAGATCTAGCAGATGGATGTAAAGATAGCTTTCTTGAATGGAGAGCTGACTGGAGAGGTGTACAATCTGAGGGGTTTACATCCACAGATGAGTCCAAGGTGTGCAAGTTTCAGAGATCCATTTATGGATTGAAGCAAGCTTCTCGGAGTTGGAACATGTATTTTGATAAGGTGATCAAAATGCGTGGCTTCGTTAAGAATGGAGAAGAGCCTTGCATCTATAAATGGGTAAATGGTCCAGTTATGGTATTTCTTATCTTGTACGTGGATAACATTCTCTTAATCGGGAATGACATCCCCGCACTATCGGGAATAAAAGTTTGGTTGTCATCGCAGTTCTCCATGAAGGACTTGGATGAAGCATCCTACATCTTAGAGATGAAGATCTATAGGGATAGATCTAAAAAGATGCTTGAATTATCCCAGTCCACATACATAGACACTATACTGAAGAAGTTCGGCATGGAGAATTTCAAGAAGGGCTATCTACCGATAGGTCATAGAATTTTTTTCTCTAAGAAGGATTGTCTGACAACTCCTGAAGAGAGAGAGCGTATGAGTAGAGTCCCATATGCTTCGACCATGGGATCTATCATGTACACCATGACATGTACAAAGTCAGATGTGGCATACTCACTAGGAGTAGTGAGTAGATACCAATCTGATCCTGGAGAAAACCGTTGAAAAGTGGTTAAAGCTATCCTTAAATATTTGAGAAATACTAAGGACCAATGGTTGGTTTATGGCGAGTCAGATCTGAAACTTATGGGATTCACAGACTCCAGCTTTCAATCTGACAATGATGACAGCAGAAGCATGTCGGATTATGTCTTTATTCTGAATGGTGAAGCCATCTGCTGAAGAGTTTCAAATAGCATACTGTGACAGACTCTGTTTGTGAGGTAGAGTACATCGCAGCATCGGATGTCGCGAAAGAAGCTGTGTAGCTGAAAAAATTTATCATCGAGCTCGGAGTAGCACCCTCCCTCGATAGTCTGATCCTGCTCTACTGTGACAATACTGGTGCCATAGCTCAGGCGAAGAAATCCAAAGTACACCAGCAAATGAAGCATATTTTGCACTGCTACCACCTGGTCCGAAAGATCATGGATCGAGATGATGTCGACCTTCAGAAGATCGACGAAAAAGAGAACCTGACCGACCCCTTCGCTAAAGCCCTGACGATAAAAGAGTTCAACAACCACAAGTCGAAGATGGGTATTAGATATTGTACCGAGTGGCTTTAGGACAAGTGGGAGTTATTGGAAAATATGTCCCAAAAATCAATCGTTAATCTGTTGATGGTTGAGCAACCTTGTATTGTAATTGATTTGTTAATAAATAAAATATATTTTTGATATTTTCATCATAAATTTTTATCTTCTAATGAACTTCATTATTATGATGAAGTCCTTAGCACTATTTAGATTCGATAAAGAGAAGATTTATCAATTAGTCCTTAAAACTGTTCACGACCAAATGATAGGCTATTAATAAGGACGACAGACTCTATCGAGCATAGGTCACTGTAGGCCATATGGATTGGTTGTTCTCTTAACCAAGGAGTGTGGAGACACTGGTATGGCATACAGGTGAGATGTAAGGGTACATCATTATTGAACGTGACCAACTCTAGAGCATTCTACTATCGAGAATGTCTCTGATGGGATATAGGTATAAGTGTCCCTTAGACTTGAGATCGCCTCAGTGACTTGCAAGCAACTCACTGTGCTTTGGTACTGGACTAACTGAATTTTTAATTCAGTGATGGAAGGCTTCTGGGCACAGTTAAGTACTTGTAAAGTCATAGTGTGATCGAGATGGGATTGATCACTCCAACAGTTGGAGAAGAATGAGTCGCTGTATTTCAATTTAATAAAACTTTGGCCAGGATAATCCATCAGATGAATTTGATATTTTGAAATACAATATGGACAACCTGATCAGAGTTGACAGTTGAACTCTGAGGTGTCTTATGAGCATTTTGATCAAGGAGATAAATTATATGAAAACTATATCTGCATGGGTTCTAAAGATGTTGTTCTACACATTCGATCTATCCGACCGTCGGGTACCATTGCTAGATGGTCACTTTGATTGGTACAAAAATTTATTTCTATGCTACTGACTTAAGTTCGAACCTATGAAGTCACACACATAAGAGTTTATGATCCGATGGATGGTTGATCAACGATTAAGAATCGTTCTAGGGTTAAACGATCAATACGATTGACATTTAACCTAGTGCAAATATTGCAGGAGGATCGATTAACAATTCAATTGCTAATTAGCTTAATTTGATTAAGTCAATGGGCTAAGATTAAGTCTAATTAAATATGATTTAATTAGATTTGGTTTGAACTTGATTGGATCAAGTCAAATTGGTTTATTGGATAAGCCAAGTGCAAGAAAAAACTAGTCCTAGTTCAAATAGGACTTGGGTCAACCTAATTTCTAATTTGATTAAAAAATTAAATCAAATTTAAATCTAATTTAATCTGATTAAATTAGACTCTCAATTGGGTTAAGACTTATTTTAATTAGGTTGATTTGATTTTGGTTTGATTTGGTTTGAGAAATCAAATTTGAACAAGTCATAGATTGAATCCTAGTAAGACTAGGATTTCACCTTGCGCTACCTTAGCCCCCCACGCCCACTCTCTCTTATCCCACATTCACTCTCTCTTATTTTGTGTGACAAAACTCTCTCTCTCAGGTCTTCACGTATGTCCAAAACTTTTCTCTCTTTCTCTCTTACATGGAATGTAGTTGTGGACCAAGTCAAAGTAGGAATTAGTTTGGATTTTAAATTCTATGAGGTAGAATTTTAGGAAACCAAAACTCTTTCCTTATGGCACTGATTTTATCTAGATTTTTTTTTAGAATTTTTATGGCTTTTATGGCATATAATATGTGCCCTTTGCTGGTGGTCCACAGCAGAAAAAGAAGGAGGAGACGTCCAAGAGTTGGGCGCCCCTTATCTTACCTTGTTTGGATAATCCTTGACTAGGTATTTGACCTAGATGAGGACTCTTCATATCTCTCTATTTAAAATGAATTTCTTCATAAAAATTTTTGTGGAATATAAAGCATTGAGAGCCCTTTGGGGCATCCAAAAATCAAGGAGAAAGAGTCTTGGGGCGTGGAGATCTAATAGACACAAAACTAGGTGTCTGGGTTAGCGCAAAGAGAAGAAGAAGAGGGTCTTCTTCTAGAGTTGCTGGGTTCATCTCTTTCCTTTTTTCATCTGTAAGTTTTCTGAGAGTGTCTTATCTAAAATATTTTCTCCTACTTCTCATCTTTGGAAGAGTCCAAATCAAGAAGGAGGCATCTGATCGACCATCGAAGAAGGATTAGCATAGTACTAGCATACTATGCTAATTTCTTGGATCAGAACTTATAATTGTGATTCATGGGCTCGTGTGGATGACTTCTAGAGACTGGACGCGTATGCGGCTTGCAACATCATCCTCAAGCTCAGATCAGCAAAGTTAGAACATCTAACTTGCAAGGTAATAGATCTGATCTATTATATTTTACATACATTAGATGTAGTATAGAAATATGTTGATATGATCAACATGTAGTTCTTATTCTTTATATTTTAATTTTTAATTTAATACCATATAATAATCATGTAATAAAATTTTAGATCTAGAGATTCTCTAATTTTATAAGATAAATTTTGATTTATTTTATTCTTTCACTGTCTAATCTTGAAAAAGTTTCAAAATCTAACCTTAAAACCCTAGATCTGGTTCCTTCAACAATATACTTGTCCATATGAAGGTTAATAATTTGGAGATAAAGATAGCGATAATTTGAAAAAGTTCAGAAATGATTTAGTGTTCTTAGTTTAACTCTAATATTGACTAGTATTAATATCCCAATGACATACCTCATTTACACTCTACTGAACATCAGTGGCCCTTTTAAAAAATTGTTTGATAAAGTTTAAGATTTTAAGTTCAACGATGCTTGATTCTAAATTCTTTCTTTACTCGAGGACAAGCAAAGTTCAAATTGGGAGGTGTAATAAGTGGTATATTTTTATATTTATTGATAATATTTTTGATAATTTATGGTGCTAACATCTTCTTAAAAACCTAATTTTATGAATAAATTAAATTTTCTTACAAAAATAAATAATTTTAGAAAAATATAAAATTAGAGCATATTTATGAAAATAGATGTTAATTTAATTAAGTAATTTAAGCACCAAAATAATGAAAAAATTTTGAAAAATTTAATGCATATTTTTTTTCTATTTTTTATGTAAAAAATTGGAGCAAAAATCGAGCCAAAATTCTTTAAAAAATAAAAAAAATATTACCTTCGGTGCACGGTTGACCGGTCGGTCGGTTCACAGAGCCAGGGTGTGGTCCACAGGAAATTTCATGCGGTCCACAGGCACGGCTCACAGTGAGAAAAGAATTCTGGACTCGATCCAATGGCTGAAATTCATCCCCAGATCCAATGACTGACATTCGATCCGACTTTGATTTTGTTTAAAATGAGAATTTTTCGGGCAGATCTGGGCGGTCCGAAGCTGGTCCGATGGTCAGGAATATTTTTAAGAGATTAAAATAATTTTTAAGAGTTTTAGGACTCCTTTTCCTATCAAAAAATTATGAAAAATTTATCTATAAATAGGAGGTCCGAGAATAAGCTTTGGAAGTAGAAAAATTGAGTAGAAAGTATAGAAAAAATAGAGAAAAAATTAGATAGATTTAGGGACCCAAGAAAAAGAAAGAGAGAAGCCAGTTCGCTCTACGAAGTATGATGGAAGACAGAGAGATCGTCAACCATCTTCCCGATGAGGCTGAGCTGATCAACTTTAGATCTTTATTATAGTTTTATTTTTATTTTATTTTATTATTTTTTTTAAATTTTTTGTACTTGAATTTCTATTTCAATCAATGCAAAATTTATTTTCTTGCACTTTAAATTTCTATCTTTTATTTTTTGCAAGTAGATGCTAGGATCTAGTTAGTAGATCTTAGTACCCAATTTATTTTATACTTTTTAAATTCTTATTATTTATTTTTATTACAAGTAGATGCTAGGATCTAGTTAGTAGATCTTAGTATCCGATTTATTTTTTGCACTTTTAATTTTTATTTTTTGATTTAAATTATTTTTTCTAAAATTTTATTTTTTTTATAAAATCAAAGATTTCAAATCAAAATCCTGTCTTCTCTGTGGATTCGACCTGACTCACTACCTTCTACATGTTTTTAATTTTTTATTGAAATCAGAATTTGATTGATAATCACGGTATCCTAACGATAGCATCTTGACCATATCATTGAGTTTCATTACTAGATGGTTACATCAATTAATATAGAAAGTTATTCCTATGCTATCCACTTAGGTTCGAACCTATGGGATCACACACATTAGAAGATTCGATCAGATTTGATGGCTGAAGAGTCCATTTGGATTGTGACTCTGGTGAGGAGTCCCACTGGGACTGAGACTCTGGAGGAGAGTTTCACTGGACTGGGACTCCACTATTGATGAAGAATTAATTAGTAATTAGATTACTAATTAACTCAATTTGATTGAGTAAAGAGTTTTGGATCTGAAGCAAAAATTTAGTGCAGGGGCAAAATGGTAATTTTAAAACTTTTTCAAAATTACTATTTTACAGCGAAATTATTAATTAATCTCATTAATTAATACTAATTAACCCTACACTAGGATCTAAATATGATACAACAGCATGCATTTAAATTTGAAATTCAAATTTGAATCAGTAAACGTTTTACAGTACTGTGTTCAGAACACATCACCTTTTACGGATAGTCGATCACCGCAATCTGATCACCGTCTGGGGGGGTTTGATCATCACATCACGGCCACACAAATATCTAGCCTCTGCGGATCATCCACACGAAGCTCTCGTCTGATCAGCTCCTCACGAATGCTAGTTCGTGATTTCACCCTTTTGATGGCAGATGTTGACGAACTCCTTCGATCGATGTGTGCTGACTTTTTGGATGCTTCGGATCATTTGCATAGTTGCTTGAGAGGCTGATGGATATCTCCCTGAAATTTGGTGGACTCATGACACTCGTGGCACACCAATCTCACTTCCCGAACCCTAGGTAGAAACCCTAGGGTACACACCAAAAACCCTGTGCCCAATTTTCTCTCTTTTCTTTCTTTTTCTCTCGGAAGGTTTTGGATCTTCACCTTGTGCAGAAGCCTTCCTCACATCCCAAAGTTTTTCTCCTAAAATTTCTACGCACGTCCCACCTTTCTCCTCTTTTTAAAACAACATCGAACGTGTCTTATCCGCGTGAGAGGATAAAGACAAGAGGTTACACATTTGAATTCAAATCAAATTTGAATTCAAATGAAAACCAACTTATCCCTATCCTTTTGGGCGTGAGAAGAGAAGGGGCATGGCTCTTTGTGTGTGGAAAATATTTCATGAGAAACCTTTTCTCGTGTAAGTAATGTGGCGCACAAAATGGATAAGGATGAAAGGGCAAGTGATAAGTTATCCATTCAAATTCAAACATGCTTTGAATTTGAATGGCTAACTAATTATTTTATCCATCCATATGGTGCACAAATGAGGGTGTGGGGAAGGGTTTTGCATGAGAAAAATTTCACGAGAAGTTTCTTCTCGTGAATTCAAATGGGTGCAAGGAAGTTGGGTGTCGCAGAGAATTTAAAACAAGGTGGTTTGATTCAAATTGAGCCAACCTAGTTTAAAATAGGTCAAGCACAATTAGACCAGATTAAACCCAACATAATTAGGCTTAATTAGGCTCAATAAAATCCTAATCAAATCAAAAATTAACTAAACCTAACTCCTGATCAAATCAGGGACTAAACCACCTTAGCGATTAGGTCAACATTTAACCTAATCGGGTCAATCAAAACTGAATCCAATTCAATTGGACTTGATCCAAAAATAATTACTCAATCAAATTGAGTTAATTAATGATTAAATCACTAATTAAACCTTTCATAAATATTGAGTCCAAATCCGATGGGCAATCAGGCATCAGAGACCATCGATATGAAACCCTGATCAAAGAATTCAAATTTCAAATTCAAAATTTGAAATTCAAAATTTTGACCTCGATACCCAAAATGTGTGGAACTCATGATCAGAGAATCCTAATTCTCAATCATAGAGTTTCAGATAGATAAGACTCATAATCAGCCATCAGATCAGAAAGGAACCTCTAATGTGTGTGACCCCGCAGGTTCGAACCTAAATCGGTAGCACAGGAACCAATTCCTGTACTAATCGAAGTGACCATCTAGCAATGGTACCCGACGATCGGATAGGTCAAATAATCGCAATCGCAACATTCAGAACCTATGTGAATATGGTTACCGTATAATTCATCCCTTTTGACCCCTGTGTTTAGGACGACTCAGGGTTAAACTGTCAACCCTGATGATATCATCCGAATCGTGCTCAACTCAATTAGTCCTGTGACTCCTCACTAGGACTACCCTGGCCAAGGTTTTGCTAAATTGAAACACGACTGTACACAGCTCCTAAACTGGAGTGGTCAATCCCATCTTGACACACGCACCGACAAGTCAAGTACTTGACTACACCCAGCAACCTTCCGTCACTGAATTAGAAATTCAGGTAGTCCAGTGCCTAAGTGCAGTGAGTTGCTTGCAAGTCACCATGGCGGTCTCAGGTCGGAGGGACATTTATACCCATATCCCATCGGAGCAAATCTTGACAGCAGAAATAGCTCCGGAGTTGGTCACGTTCAGTGCAAATGTACCATTATATCTCACCTGTATGCCATACCAGTGTCTCCACACTCTTTGGTTATGAGGACAACCAACCCATATGACACACAACGACCTATGCTCGATAAACGTTGTCATCCTTGGTAACAACGTATCATTTGGTCGCGAACATGTTTAAGGACTAAGCGACAAATCCTCCTTTGTCGAGTCTAAATAGTCCTAAGGACTTCACCACAACACAGGAGTTCATTAGAAGATGAAACATTTATGATGAAAAAATACCAAAATAACTTTTATTTATTTATAATTCATGTACTAATACAAAAAGGAGCACAACCGTCAACAGGCTGACGATTGGCTTTGGGACACTATTCCCAACAATTTTTCACTTGGCCTAAAGCCTATCGGTGCAGTATCTAATACCCATCTTCGACTTGTAGTCGTTGAACTCCTTCACCGCAATGGCTTTAGTGAATGAGTCGGTCAGGTTTTCCTTTCCGTCGATCTTTTGAAGGTCGACGTCACCTTGATCCACGATCTCTCGGATGAGATGGTAGCGACACAGAATATGCTTCGTCCACTGATGTGCCTTTGGTTCCTTCGCCTGAGCAATGGCTCCAGAGCTGTCGCAGTAGAGCAGAACTGGACCAACAAGGGAGGGTGCTACTCCGAGCTCGATGATGAATTTCCTCAGCTACACCGCTTCTTTGGCAGCATCTAATGCAGCAATATACTCCACCTCGCATACTGAATCAGCCACAGTGTGCTGCTTGGAACTCTTCCAGCAGACAGCCCCACCATTAAGGGTAAAAATAAATCCTGACACACTCTTGCTATCATCGCGATCAGACTGGAAACTAGAGTCTGTAAACCCTATAAGTCTCAAGTCCGATTCACCATATATAAGCCACTGGCCCTTAGTATTTCTTAAATACTTCAGGATGGTTTTAACAACCTTCCAGTGATTCTCTCCTGGATCAGATTGGTATCTACTCACTACCCCTAGTGAGTATGCCACATCTGGTCGTGTACATGTCATGGCGTACATGATAGATCCCACTGTCGAAGCATATGGAATCCTACCCATACGCTCTCTCTCTTGAGGTGTTGTCGGACAATCCCTCTTCGAGAGAGAAATTCCATGGCCTATCGGTAGATAGCCTTTCTTGGAATTTTCCATGCTGAACCTTTTCAGCATAGTATCAATGTACGTGGACTGGGATAAGCCAAGCAACTTTTTGGATCTATCCCTATAGATCCTCATCCCTAGGATGTAGGAAGCTTCTCCCAGATCCTTCATGGAGAACTGTGACGATAGCCAAATCTTTATTCCCTGTAATGCAGAGACATCATTCCCGATTAAGAGAATGTCATCCACATACAATACAAGAAATACTACTACTGGACCATTAGCCCACTTATAAATGTAGGGCTCTTCTCCGTTCTTAACGAAGCCATACGTTTTGATCATCCTATCAAAACGTATGTTCCAACTCCGAGATGCCTGCTTAAGTCCATAAATAGACCTCTGTAGCTTGCACACCTTAGACTCATCTGTGGATGTGAACCCTTCAGGTTGTATCATATACACCTCTTCATCCAGCTCTCCATTTAGAAAAGCTGTCTTCACATCCATCTGCCAGATTTCATAGTCCAGATGGGCAGCTATCACAAGCATAATCCAAATGGATTTGAGCATTGCCACAGGAGAAAATGTCTCGTCATAGTCTATACCATAACGTTGACAATATCCCTTGGCAACCAGACGGGCTTTATAGGTCTCCACCTTTCCATCTGCGCCCCTCTTCCTTTTGAAGACCCACTTACACCCTATGGGTTTTACTCCTTCGGGTGGGTCAACCAATGTCCACACATCGTTGACCTTCATGGACTCCATTTCAGATTTCATGGCCTCTAGCCATTTCTCAGAGTCAGGTCTCTGCATTGCATCCATGTAGGTGATCGGATCCTCATCATTTTCATCAAGTTCGACAGGATCACCATCCCGGACCAAGAAACCATAGTATCTGTCCAGTTGATGTGGTATTCTACCAGACCGCCTTAAGGGTGCATAATCAATGGGCTCCGGATCTGATCTAATCAAATCCGGTTCAGGTTCAGTAACATGTATCGATTTTTCCACCTGTCGAACTTCGTCAAGTTCGACTTTAGAGGCAACAGTTCTTTCACTAAAGAACTCCTTTTCTAAAAAAATTTAGGGACCCAAGAAAAAGAAAGAGAGAAGCCAGTTCGCTCTACGAAGTATGATGGAAGACAGAGAGATCGTCAACCATCTTTCCGATGAGGCTGAGCTGATCAACTTTAGATCTTTATTATAGTTTTATTTTTATTTTATTTTATTATTTTTTTTAAATTTTTTGTACTTGAATTTCTATTTCAATCAATGCAAAATTTATTTTCTTGCACTTTAAATTTTTATCTTTTATTTTTCGCAAGTAGATGCTAGGATCTAGTTAGTAGATCTTAGTACCCAATTTATTTTATACTTTTTAAATTCTTATTATTTATTTTTATTACAAGTAGATGCTAGGATCTAGTTAGTAGATCTTAGTATCCGATTTATTTTTTGCACTTTTAATTTTTATTTTCTGATTTAAATTATTTTTTTTAAAATTTTATTTTTTTTATAAAATCAAAGATTTCAAATCAAAATCCTGTCTTCTCTGTGGATTCGACCTGACTCACTACCTTCTACATGTTTTTAATTTTTTATTAAAATCAGAATTTGATTGATAATCACGGTATCCTAACGATAGCATCTTGACCATATCATTGAGTTTCATTACTAGATGGTTACATCGATTAGTATAGAAAGTTATTCCTATGCTATCCACTTAGGTTCGAACCTATGGGATCACACACATTAGAAGATTCGATCAGATTTGATGGCTGAAGAGTCCATTTGGATTGTGACTCTGGTGAGGAGTCCCACTGGGACTGAGACTCTGGAGGAGAGTTTCACTGGACTGAGACTCCACTATTGATGAAGAATTAATTAGTAATTAGATTATTAATTAACTCAATTTGATTGAGTAAAGAGCTTTGGATCAAGTCTAATTGAATTGGATTCAGTTTGACTTAGATTAGGTTTGATATGATCAAGCTTGATAACAAAAAAAAATTGATCTTGATTTGATCCGAACTTGGACTCAGCTAATTCTTAATTTGGTTCAAAATTTATTGAGATAATTAGGCTTCTAATTTGATTAGGTTCATTTCTAATATTAGGTTCAAATTAGATTTGATTTGGTTTAGAATTAATTTGATAATGAAGAGGCTTGGTCCAAGCTAACAGGGATTCTATCTCTTTATCCTTGCGCCACCCTGGACCCATGCACCTAATCTCAATGCCAAATTAGATTTGGCTTGAGATTTTTGGCATGATGAGAGTGGGCCCAATAAGGATGGGTGGCAATGCATGATGAGATATAATCTTATTCCCTGTATAATTTGAATGCGATCCGAATTAGAGATAAGGTGATAAAAAGGAAAGATAATTTTCAAACATGGAAAGAAGGGTGGTGCCTATTGCATTTTTCTTTAATTTCTATGAGGAGTTTTTGGGTGTGTGAGATACCA
Source organism: Elaeis guineensis (assembly GCF_000442705.2). Lineage (NCBI taxonomy): Eukaryota > Viridiplantae > Streptophyta > Magnoliopsida > Arecales > Arecaceae > Elaeis > Elaeis guineensis. The sequence goes on along the minus strand of NC_025996.2, from coordinate 142,525,237 downwards.
GATCTCCTCCTCATGCCAAATACAATTTTTTGGAAAGTTTTGGACATCAAGAATTGTGATTGGTGTGGGAATATGGGTGCCCCTCCCCTTTGACCAAAACCCTAGCTCCATGTTATAAAAAGGGGTCTCCAATAGTGGACGCCCTATCTTGAGTTCCTTTGCTGGTTTTTTATTTTTCTCCAGAGCTCTCCCTCTTCCTCTCTTCCTCCTCTAAGTCTTCTTCTCTTTTGGAGCATCCAAAATTTTTGAAGAAGAAGGGAGAAATCAGCCTTTGTAGATCCTTACAAGCTAGCACTTCCAAAGAGACTGATCTGCGTCAGTCTTCATATGGACGTTCTGTAGAGGCCAGACAACTTTGTGTGGTTGTGAGCAACACGAAGGAGAGCCCATCCAAATGTTGGACTAGTAGAGATCAAGAATTTTCAGTTTGGTAATAGTTTCTAAACTTTCTTGATTATTTTTGTTAGATCTAATGGTTAGATCTAGAATTGCAGCATCGATCAGATCGATGCAAATTTTATTTTTAGATCTTATGTGTATATTAAATTATATTATTTATCTTGATATGATAGTTTAGATTAGATCTTATGTATATAATTTAGATTAAATTATTTAATCTTATAGTTTCATTGTATAAAATTTTTAAAATTGCATGCATAGCACTATTTATGTTTTCTTTAATTGGTATCAGATTCATGTTCTTTATGATGTGATTTAATATGCTATTAGATCTGATAATATATCTTTAGATCTAATTATTTACTATTTAGATTAGATCTAAATATATTTTATTTTCAGATCTGGTTATTTATGTGATAGATTAGATGATCTGAGTAGCAAAGTACTCGGATTGGATAATCATCAGGCCATCCGATCATAGGAACAAGTAGAGTTATATGATCCTCTCCTCTCATTCAATAGGATGCTCTTATGGCATCTAGGGATGCCACTGTAAGATCCTATGAAGAAGAAAGTGAAAAGAAAAAAATTTACTTTCTTATAAAATCCTAGATCTTGAAACCATAGGATTTGTTATATGTGATACAAGTTGCATAAAAAATTAGTTATATCTAATCTCCATAATTAAAATTATTTTGATTTAAAATTATAAAAATTTAAATTTGATCTAAAAAAATTTTATGATTTAATGTAAAAAATTTACATGAGAAATTATTTCAAAATCTAAACAATGGTGATGCAAAAACTTAATTGAGAATTAAGTGTTGAATCGATCAGATCTAGAATTTTGATTTAAGTGTTGGGTTTTGATAACGTAGTGAAATATAATTTTCAAAAATTTTTTATGCATTCAACTATTAAAAATAAATTAAACAGGACTATCAAAATATAAAATCCTAAAAACTTCTTGATGATTGCAATCAAACAATTTAAGCATGCATATTAACGAGAGATCAGAAGTCATATACCAAATATGAAGATGAAGATCTGGTAATAGAGTGATCTCCACAAGGCTCCAAGGTAGAAGCCCTCCAAAGGTGATCTACATGGGACAGATCAGGGTTCTTTCCAAATTGACGTAGTGCTGTAGCCATCTTCGCAAGTCCACTACTGATCGTCCTTCTCAAGAATGGGTTGCACCACTGCTTGTAAGCCTTCAAATCCTCCATTAGAACCACATTAGGAACCATTCTTTACAAGAACTCACCATCCAAATCAGATTTTGATGTTCCACACTTGAATAACCTGAACCTTAGGACAAGCAACAATTGCTTTCCATTTTCTTCTTGATTTCTTTTCTAATTTTCCTCTTCTTTTCTTGTCTTTTTCTTTTCAGATTTTTTACTTTCTTTTCTTACATAATCCCATGCCTAAAGCCTTTTTGGATTGAGATCATATCCCATATAGGGTGCCCTTTAAATAAAGAAAGACGGGGCGCCACAAACAATCCCAAGGGGTGCCAACTCTTGGCGGCCCATATTTCTTACGCGTTGAAATAAATTTCAATGTAGAAACCAAAAAAGAAATGAGTTAGGTATGGAAAAAGAAGAGTTTCACAGGTAGAAGGACTCCTCCTCTGTGCACAAAAATCAAGGTGCCATCTGATGGCATGTGGAATAAGGGATTAGCATGAAATCAAGAGTCCTAAATAAGGACTCTTCCAATATTCAATGCACAAATGAGTAAGCATCCCATTTATTTTTTGGCATGTGATTCCCTTCGTAGAGAAGGACTCTTCCTTCTCTTTTGCATCCACACATCCCAAGGCACCATCACATGATGCGAGAAATAAAAATATGCATGGAATATGGAAGGAAATTTAAGAGGAGTAAATCAGAAGGACTCCTCCTTCTTAATGGTAAAATAAATTTGGCGTGGTTCTTTTAGTTTGTTGCCCAGCTATGCAACCCAAGAGGGGGGGGGGGTGAATTGGGTTTCAAAAAAATTTTAAGCCCAACAGATAACTTATGAAGAACAAAACAATGGCTTTAAATCAATATTAATTACCTAAAGCAGTATTGCAAGGATATAATAAAGAAATAAGATAAAACGATAAAGCACACCACAAACATAAGGATTTATAGTGGTTCGGTGCTAACCTTGCACCTACATCCACTCCCCAAGATCCCACTTGAGAATTTTAATCCACTATCCTTTGTATTCAACCCGAATACAAAACGTCGGAAACTCCGACACTAGCTATCCCAAGCTAGAACACAAGACGTCGGAAACTCCGACACTAGCTATCCCAAGCTAGATCACTTGTTTCCCAGGTACAAGTAAACCCAAAACACTCCGATTTCAGGTTCGGATCAACCTTTCCTTGTTTTGGAAATCCTCCAAACACAAGAACAAAAACTCACAAAGAGTTAGAAAATTTAGAGCACAGATTAATACAATAACAGCTCCTTAAATGAGCGAATATAACAATAAAAGCTTTACTCAAATGAAGAACCCCTTTTTTGGATTTTCTCAAAGTGGATGAACGCTTGAATGCTTGAGAAGAGGTTGATTGTTGATTGAAGATCTCTTGAAAGCTTTGAACGATCTCTAGATCAAGGTTGAAACAATAGGCGTTAAGAATTCTCTCCTTGAAAGATCTTGCTTTTCTCTTTCATAATCTCTCTGGTATATTGTGGATCCTCTCTCTTTTTCTCTTTGGATTTTTCGTTGATCTCAGGCTTTTCCTTGCAAATTTTGGATCCTCTCTTCTGTTCTTCTCTTTTTCTTTCTCTTTCTCTTCTATTTTGATTTCACGTTTGATCTGCTATTTAATCTGCAATTTCTTTCATCATTTAAAGCATTTTGTAGCATTAGAAGCAAGAGAAAATAATTTAGGTAGATAAAGAGCCGTTAGAGGATTTTTAGGAAGCATAAATGGCAATTAAAACGGGCAAAAAAATAGCCGTTGCTGACATTTCCCGTCGCAGGGGTCGACTCATGAGTCGACTCATGCTTCAGGGGTCGACTCATGAGTCGACCTCTGTTGCAAAAACCAGAGAATGCGTTTCTGAAAATTCTTGGCTCAAATTAGCAGGGGTCGACTCATGAGTCGACTCATGCCTTGTGGGTCGACTCATGAGTCGACTCACAGGTCATGCCAAGCCAGAAAACTAGCGTGCCAAAGAAAATTTTTGCGTGCCAATCAGCTCACAGTGCCATGAGTGGACTCATGAGTCGACTCATGCACTTCAAACCTTCATAACTTCAAAAATATAAGTCCAAACACAATGAAATTTTCACCAATAGATTTCAAATCATTTGTTCTATCAAATGGTACTATCAAATCAGGATTTTAGTGAAATTACGATTTTGCCCTTGAAGAGCATAAGGACTTTTTCATTTTAAAATTATTTGTATCCCTTCAATCTGCTTTGTGATCATCAAAATCAATCTAGGAGCAACAATCTCCCCCTTTTTGATGATGACAAAATATTTGAACAAAAATATTTATGTTAATGCATTAATTTCAAAAGAATCCATTATAGGTGTATATGCTTGAAAAGAGTATGATTCTTTTGGCATGTAATATAAATGCAAAAATAGTTTGTCCATTTTCTTAAAGATTTGAAAAGGGTATTAGATCATTTTGAGTTCAAGATATATCAGAGCAAGAGAAGATAAATAACTTTTTTTTTATGTATCAGAGTAAGAAAAATAATTATATCAAAAAAGATTTTATAATGTATCGGAGCAAGAAAGTTTTATAATATATCAGAGAAAATTTCACACTGTATTAGAGCAAATGTCAGAGTAAATTTCACATTGTATCAGAACAAATTTCAGAGAAAATTTTACACTGTATCAGAACAAATATTATAATATATAAGAGAAACTTTCTCACACTGTATCGGATCAAATGTTATAATTTATCAGAGAAACCTTCACACTGTATCGGATTAAATTTTATCATGTATCAGAGCAAGTTAAAAGAAATTGTAGGGTGTATCAGAGTAAAACAAATTTCTTAAGATGTATCAAGGTGAGTAAAATTTCAAAAGCAAGTTTGAATTTTGAAATATATTAGAGCATATAAAAAAAATACTTATTTGCATTGTACTCATGATTTTGCTTTTGATGGATGACTTTTTGTTTAAGTTCTATCTGATACCAAATTTTGATACCAAAATTTCTCAAAGTTTTGTTTAATCTTTCAATCCTTGTTTTTTCTTTAATTTCTCCAATATTTGTTTAATTTCTCCAATATTTATTTAATTTCTCCAATATTTGTTTAATTTCTCCAATATTTGTTTTAATCTTCCAATCTTTGTTTTTGTTTAATTTCTCCCCCTTTTTCTCATAATTTAGGATTTTGCTTTTTGTCTAATTTCAATTTTTGTTTTAATTTCTCCCCCTTTTTGACATCATCAAACATAGTTAACTCTTTCTTTTCTTTTTCTGAAATATTCTTTAATTTCTTTCTCTTTAGAGTTTTTCACAGATGTTTGCTCCCCCTTAATATAGCAATTATCAACAGCAAACAACAACAAGGAGAAGACAATATTTCAACAAGAAGAAAATATATAACCAAAATATGATCATTACAAAGAGGTAGAAATATAGGTAAAAGATGATTCCATTAATATCATAATTGTTTCAATACATAAAATTCAACCAGCTAAATGTCAATACATGGCCCCAAGGTATAGATCCTAGAACAAGACACTAACACCTAGGACCTAGATAAGTCAATGATCGGAGTCATCAGATATAGGGTGAGGAGATGATGGATCAGAAGTGCGTCCTCTATCCCGTCTGCCTCTACCACGAGTAGGAGAGCGAGATGAACTGGGTGGCTGAGAACGCTGAGATGCTAGGGACTGAACAGAAAGGGTGAGTCTGATAGAATCAAGTACATTCAGTGCTCTGGAAACAGATTGAAGTAGAGCAGTGAACTGGGTGGTAGCATGCTCACTCGATCCTCAGATCTCTTTCCTCAGTAATTCATATCCACCTTCTAGTGCTCCTCTGAGCCTGCCAGCCTCTGCAGTGAGGTCTGTAACCTCAATAGTAGACTCCTGTGGCTGGGGATGGGCCAATGCAAGGACTTGCCCCTGCAAGTCAAGAACTCTGCCAGTAAGTCTCCAGATTGTATCCTCAAGCTGCTGTATCCTGACGGACTGATCTGAAATCATCTGAAATACAGTGGAGATGTGGGGAGTAATGGTCTGATCAGAAGAAGTAGCTCCAGGTGCAAAAGAAGTACTTCTCCACTGGCTAGACAGCAAAGAAGCCACACGCTGTGAAATATGCTCGATCTGATCGTCAGCCAGTCTGAACTCTGATGGAGGTGCTCTGCTCTCTGGCTGATACACTGGTGTGGGCATCCTAGTAAACTCCGAAGGGCCAGCCTCAGTTTCAGGAATGAACTGGGTATCTGGTGATGTTGCCCTGAAGTCATGTACAGGAGAAGATGGACCTTCTTCTTCTACTCTGCCTTCAATTCTGTCTTCAGCTCTTTCCTCAGCTCTCTCCTCAGCTCTTTCTTCAGAGCCCTTGATCCAACCACCAACAGTCTTTGTAATTCCCATTCGATGCAGGCTGTGTTGGTTGAAAGTGTCCACATGTGAGAGCTTGGTAGGTGTCTCCCCTTCACAGCTAACTCCAAACCTCCTAAATACTCTAGTAAGAGCCATATCATAAGGCAAGTGTGCCTTGGATCTGTTCAAAGTTTCTCTCATGGCCTCTATCATAAGTGCAGGGAGGTTCAGGGGGGTCTGAGTGATGATATGAAACATGACACATACATCTCTGCCAGATAGTAAGTCATGTCTACCACTCCTAGGAAAGAAGAGTTTTGAAACTATCTGATGTAGGACCCTCATCTCAATGGACAATAGCTTTGCTTCCAATTTGTTTAAACTTCCTGAAAAAGCTTCTCCTAAGATAATTCTGATCCCCTCTTCTTTAATTGAGAGTTCCATATATGAGGATCCTTCACTAGGCAACTGAAGTATTTCTCCCAATATTCTAAAATCCAAACAGATATCAATTCCCTTTACAGTTGAAATCACTGACCCATTTCCATAATTTAGGTTCTGGTAGAACTCTCTGACTAGATCAACATAGGTGACTTCCTTAAGGGAGCAGTAGAGTTCCCATCCTTGATTTTTGATCTTACTTGCAAAAGTAAAGCCTTCTTTCTCAAAGAACCGAAAATCTATATTTTTCCCGGTTTCTACTTTTCTATCAGAAAGAGGATTTACACTGGGGCTTATGGAGGATTGAGAGGGACCTTGAGCAGGTACTGAAACTGGATCGGGAACACTGGAAGACTGAGCATGCCTTTTCTTTCGGACAATTTCCTCAGGCTCTCGGATTGATTTCCTTCTTTGGGGAAGTTTCATCTTTGGAGCTATATCCAAAAAGTAGCAGACAAGAAGACTTGAATTCAGTGGAGGAGGGATCACAAAAGAGTAAAGAAGAATTTTGGTAGAGAAAAGAAGTGAATTTTGAATGAACGATGAAGTTCTAGGGCACGTTCCACCCGCGCTAAGCAATGCGAGAAAGCACAGAAAAATCCTTTTCAAGGAGGCAATTTTTGGTGGAGAGTAGGAGGGAGAATTGCCTCAGAATTGATCTTTGGATTTGGGGCATGAAGAGTTGGAGAAGATGGCTTTTGGAAGAAGAACGATGGGAAGATGAGTCGTCTCACAAACAGTAACCCTTATAAAAACAATGAACCCGTTGAAAGTTGGTGGGATTTACAAGTTTGCCATTGAGTCGACTCATGGGGGTCGACTCATGAAGTTCAGAAATTCAGAAAAAATGCAAATAAATTTCAAAAAAAATTGAAATTTTGGGAGAAGGAATTTTGCTCAATGATAAGTTTTTAGAGTGATAAATCTGAGCTTTTGGGACCAGGATGGATGTTGAAAATTGAGCTCTAATCAATTCTTTAGAAATTGAGAAATTTCAGACAAATGGATCTAGAATTTCTAGATTTCTCCTAATTTCACAGAATCTATCCTCACTAAGGGCCTTTGTAAAGATATCAGCTAATTGACTCTCAGTGCAAACATATTCAAGAATTATATTTTTGTTTTGAACATGTTCTCTTATAAAATGATGTCTTATTTCGATATGTTTAGATCTTGAGTGTTGAATTGGATTTTTAGATAGATTTATGGCACTTGTATTATCACATTTTATTGGTGTTTCATTAAGTTTGATTCCAAAATCTTCGAGTTGTTGCTTAATCCACAAGATTTGAGCACAACAACTTCCGGCTGCAATGTATTCGGCCTCAGCCGTAGACAGTGCCACCGAATTTTGTTTCTGCTAAACCATGAGATTAGATTTACTCCAAGAAATTGGCAAGTTCCACTTGTGCTTTTTCTATCTAATTTACATCCAGCAAAATCAGCATCAGAATATCCTAACAAATTAATTTGTGAGTCCTTAGAGTACCATAACCCTATAGTTTGTGTACCATTTAAGTATCTAAGGATTCTTTTAACAGCATTCAAATGAGATTCCTTAGGATTAGATTGATATCTAGCACATAAGCAAACACTAAACATGATATCAGGCCTACTTGCAGTTAAATATAATAATGAGCCAATCATACCTCTATAATATTTTAAGTCTACGCTTTTACCTTCATCATCCTTGTCAAGCTTACATGAGGGACTCATTGGTGTGCCAATTGGTTTGCAGTTCTCCATTCCAAATCTTTGAGTAGTTCCTTGGTGTACTTGCTTTGGGTGATGGAGATTCCCTCTTTGATTATTTGATTTGGAGTCCGAGGAAGAAGGTGAGTTCTCCCATCATGCTCATCTCGAACTCTCCCTGCATAAGCTTAGCAAAGTCTTGACAAAGGGATTCATTAGTAGACCCAAAAATTATGTCATCAACATAAATTTGTATAATTAGCATATCATTTTGGTTTCTTTTAATAAATAGGGTTGTGTCTACATTGCCTCTTGAGAAACCATTATTTAGTAGAAATTTGCTTAGCCTTTCATACCATGCTCTAGGTGCTTGTTTTAGACCATATAAAGCTTTATTTAATCTAAAGACATGATTGGGAAAGGCATGATTTCAAATCCAGGGGTTGTTCTACATATACTTCTTCAGAAATATATCCATTTAAAAATATACTTTTAACATCCATTTGAAATAGTTTGAATTTCATAAAGCAAGCATAAGCAAGTAGAAGTCTAATGGCTTCTAATCTAGCAACAGGTGCAAAGGTTTCATCAAAATCAATTCCTTCTTCTTGATTATATCCCTTAGCAACCAGTCTTGCTTTATTTCTAATTACATTTCCATGCTCATCTAATTTGTTTCTAAAGACCCATTTTGTACCAATTATTGAATAATCTTTAGGTCTTTTCACTAAGGTCCAAATATTATTTCTTTCAAATTGATTAAGTTCTTCTTGCATAGCATTAATCCAGTTATGATCATTTTCAGCTTCTTCAAAAGTTTTAGGTTCAAGTTGAGATACAAATGCATAATGATTAAGTACATCTCTAAGTGAAGAACGTGTTTTTACCCCATGCATAGGATCACCAATTATTAACTCCTTAGGGTGGTTGTGAACATACCTCCATTCCTTGGTAATTCATTTGTACCTTGAGGTTGTTCTTGAATTTCTTCACCTCTTTCATTTTGTTCGTCTTCTTGATCCTTGTCTTCTGGAGTTGCTGAATCTTTCAGAGTGATCTCCTTCATACCTTCTATTAGTGGATCTGCATCATCAACACCCTCATTCTTCCTTGAAGGAAGATCGTTAGATTCATCAAAGACAACATGTATGGACTCCTCAACTACTAAAGTTCTTTTATTGAAAACTCTAAATGCTTTACTAGTGGAGGAGTAACCTAGAAAGATTGCTTCATCTGATTTTGCATCAAATTTACCAAGTTTTTCTTTTCCATTATTTAATACAAAACATCGGCAACCAAAAACATGAAAATATGCAATATTTGGTTTTCTTCCTTTCCAAAGTTCATAGGGGGTTTTCTTTAAAAATTATCTTATTAAAGCATGATTTAAAATGTAACATGCTGTGTTAATAGCTTCCGCCCAAAAATATCTTGGAAGGTTGCTTTCACAAAGCATGGTACGGGCCATTTCTTCTAAGGTTCTGTTTTTCCTTTCAACTATCCCATTTTGTTGGGGTGTCCTAGGAGCAGAGAAGTTATGGCCAATTCCATTTTCATCATAAAAATTTTCAAAGTCATGATTTTCAAATCCTGTTCCATGATCACTTCTAATATTTTGAATTGAAAACCCTTTTTCATTAGTGACTTTTCGATGAAATTTAGTGAAAATTTGAAAAGTTTCATTTTTGTGAGCTAAAAAGAAAATCCAAGTAAAACGAGAGTAATCATCTATTATTACAAATCCATATCGTTTTCCTCCTAGACTAGTGGTTCTTGTTGGTCCAAATAAATCCATATGTAAGAGCTCTAAAGGTCTAGAAGTTGAAACAGTATTTTTGGATTTAAATGATACTCTAGTTTGTTTACCTAATTGGCATGCATCACAAATTCTATCCTTTTCAAAATTCAATTTTGACAAACCGAGAACTAAATCCTTTTGATTAATTTTGAAAGAGAATGCATGCTAATATGTGCAAGTCTACGATGCCACAGCCAACTAGTCTCATTTATTTTAGCATTTAAGGAAACTAGGCATTGCATGTCTAATTTAGTTAAATCATTCAAGTCTACCATATAAACATTGCCATGCCTATGTCCTATAAATTTAATGCCATCGTTAATAGGACTCGTCACAATGCAAACAGATGATTCAAAACTTACTTTATACCCTTTATCACAGAATTGACTAATGCTAAGTAAGTTATGCTTTAAACCTTTAACTAATAAAATATTCTCAATATATTTGGAGGGAGTGATACCAATGTTACCTATCCCAATGATCTTTCCTTTGCCATTATCTCCAAAGGTGACCATCCCTCCATCCTTAGCATCAAGCATGATGAATTGTGATTCATCACCAGTCATGTGTCTCGAGCATCCGCTGTCAAGATACCATTTCCTGTTTCCTTCTTGGGATGCTAGACACACCTGCAAGCACAGATCAAGTTTCTGTCTTAGGTACCCAAGCTTTCTTGGGTCCTTTCAGGTTAGTCAGAATGGTTCCTTTTGAAACCCATATTTTCTTTGTGTTTGCATATTTGTTAATAAGACATGTGTATGATTTATGTCCTATTCTTCCACATTTAAAACAAGTAATATTTGTAGACTTGTTACTTGAATAAATATCCTTCAAAAATTTTTGTTTCTTCAGGGGTTTATAACCAAGTCCAGCTTTATCATATATGCTTTCTGATTTTCAAGGATCATATTTAGTTTGTTTAAACTTAAGGTGAACTTATCTACTATAGATTTCAGCTTGTTCATTTCATCCTTTAAGTTTTGATTTTCTTGAATCAAGGTGAATTTTTCAATTGAAAGATTTTCAGCTTGTTTCACTAAGGACTGATTTTCCAATTTCAGCTCTTTGTTTTTCTTCCCTAGTTTCTTTAATTCATCAATTGAATCATAGAATGCTTCATGCAATTCTTCAAAAGTAAATTCACTAGTGGATTCAGAAGTTACCTCATTTTCATGTGCCATCAGGCACAGGTTGGCTTGATCTGTTGAGGTTTCCTCGTCGGAGTTTGAGTCATCACTCGCACTCCAGGTCGCCATCATTGCCTTCTTTTTGAACTTTTTGGGACCTTTCTTCAGTTGTGGACATTCGGATCTGAAATATCCTGGCTTCTTGCACTCGTAGCATATAGGGGTTTGATCTTTCTCCTTTTCTTTGCTTTGATCCCCTTTTGTGAATTTCTTTCTCATCCCCTGTTTCCTTTTTCTTAGAAACTTCTTAAATTTCCGGGTGATGAGAGCCATCTCTTCATCCTGATCTTCATCTTCAGAGTCATCCGTTTCATAATCAGGTGAAGTTGTGGATTTGAGGGCAATGGTTCTTTTCTTTTGGACTTCATCCTCTTGATGTTGCTTCATGCTAAGTTCATGAGTCATCAAGGATCCAAGAAGCTCTTCTAGAGGTAGAGTGTTCAAGTCCTTTGCTTCTTGGATGGCAGTCACCTTGGCTTCCCAAGTTCTTGGCAGTGACCTGAGAATCTTTCTTACAAGTTCACTGTTAGTATAAGATTTGCCAAGACTCTTTAAACCATTGATTATATCAGTAAAACGAGTAAACATAGCAGTTATGGACTCATCATGCTCTATTTTGAACAATTCATATTTATGTACAAGCATGTTTATCTTAGACTCTTTTACTTGATTTGTTCCCTCATGGGTGACTTCTAACCTATTCCATATTTCTTTAGCAGATGCACAAGTAGAAATGCGATTAAATTCACTAGCATCTAGTGCATAATAAAGAGCATTCATGGCTTTGGCATTTAATTGTGCCAATTTCTTGTCAACCTCATCCCATTCTTTCTCGGATTTGGTTGACTCCTCACCATCTATAATCTTGGTGGGTGTGTGAGGACCATTCACTATTGATACTCCACACATCATAGTCGAGTGCTTGTATGAAAATCTTCATCCGAGCTTTCCAATAGGTGTAATTAGACCCATTGAAAAGTGGAGGTCGGTTTGTTGATTGCCCCTCGGCTAGAGAAGTTCCAACATGGGTTGCCATAGATCTTTGGCTCTTTGATTGTTAGATCAAAGAAGGGCTAGAGCACCGGCTCTGATACCACTTGTTGCCCAGCTATGCAACCCAAGAGGGGGGGGGGTGAATTGGGTTTCAAAAAAATTTTAAGCCCAACAGATAACTTATGAAGAACAAAACAATAGCTTTAAATCAATATTAATTACCTAAAGCAGTATTGCAAGGATATAATAAAGAAATAAGATAAAACGATAAAGCACACCACAAACACAAAGATTTATAGTGGTTCGGTGCTAACCTTGCACCTATATCCACTCCCCAAGATCCCACTTGGGAATTTTAATCCACTATCCTTTGTATTCAACCCGAATACAAAATGTCGGAAACTCCGACACTAGCTATCCCAAGCTAGAACACAAGACGTCGGAAACTCCGACACTAGCTATCCCAAGCTAGATCACTTGTTTTCGGGTACAAGTAAACCCAAAATACTCCGATTTCAGGTTCGGATCAACCTTTCCTTGTTTTGGAAATCCTCCAAACACAAGAACAAAAACTCACAAAGAGTTAGAAATTTAGAGCACAGATTAATACAATAACAGCTCCTTAAATGAGCAATATAACAATAAAAGCTTTACTCAAATGAAGAACCCCTTTTTCGGATTTTCTCAAAGTGAATGAACGCTTGAATGCTTGAGAAGAGGTTGATTGTTGATTGAAGATCTCTTGAAAGCTTTGAACGATCTCTAGATCAAGGTTGAAACAATAGGCGTTAAGAATTCTCTCCTTGAAAATCTTGCTTTTCTCTTTCACAATCTCTCTGGTATATTATGGATCCTCTCTCTTTTTCTCTTTGGATTTTTCGTTGATCTCAGGCTTTTCCTTGCAAATTTTGGATCCTCTCTTCTGTTCTTCTCTTTTTCTTCTCTTTCTCTTCTATTTTGATTTCACGTTTGATCCGCTATTTAATCTGCAATTTCTTTCATCATTTAAAGCATTTTGTAGCATTAGAAGCAAGAGAAAATAATTTAGGTAGATAAAGAGCCGTTAGAGGATTTTTAGGAAGCATAAATGGCAATTAAAACGGGCAAAAAAATAGCCGTTGCTGACATTTCCCATCGCAGGGGTCGACTCATGAGTCGACTCATGCTTCAGGGGTCGACTCATGAGTCGACCTCTGTTGCAAAAACCAGAGAATGCGTTTCTGGAAATTCTTGGCTCAAATTAGCAGGGGTCGACTCATGAGTCGACTCATGCCTTGTGGGTCGACTCATGAGTCGACTCACAGGTCGTGCCAAGCCAGAAAACTAGCGTGCCAAGGAGAATTTTTGCGTGCCAATCAGCTCACAGTGCCATGAGTTGACTCATGAGTCGACTCATGCACTTCAAACCTTCATAACTTCAAAAATATAAGTCCAAACACAATGAAATTTTTCACCAATAGATTTCAAATTATTGTTCTACCAAATGGTACTATCAAATCAGGATTTTAGTGAAATTACAATTTTGCCCTTGAAGAGCATAAGGATTTTTCATTTTAAAATTATTTGTATCCCTTCAATCTGCTTTGATCATCAAAATCAATCTAGGAGCAACACTTATCTTATGCGCCATTTAATCTACACGAGAAAGAGTTTCTATGTAAATTCTCCATGCACAAAGAACCCATGCCTCCTCTCTTCTGTCACCCAGAGTGGATAAGGATGGGTTGGTTTGCATTTGAATTCAATTCGATTTGAATTCAAGTGAGCAACCACTATCTTCATCTTCTCATGCAGATAAGACGTGTCTTGCACTATTTTAAAAAGAAAAGAAGGTGGGGCATGCATAGAATTTTTTTGAAAGAGAATAGTGGGTGTGAGGAAGCCTTGTGCGCTAGTTGGAAGTTCAAAAACTTTCGAGAGAAAAGAAAAGAAAAGAAAAAAAGAGTGGGCGCAGGGTTTTTAGTGAGTACCCTAGGGTTTCTATCTGGGGTTCGGGAAGTGAGAAGATGAGCTATGAGTATCGTGAGCCCACCAAACTTTAGAGAGAGCTTCATCAACCTCTCAAGCACCTTTGTTGATGATTCAGAGTATTCGAAGAATCGACAGACATCGATCGAAGGAGTTCGATCAGCATCGACCATCGAAAGGGTTCTGCGATGAACTAGCATTCGTGAGGAGCCGATCAGATCGGTAGCTTCATGTGGATGATCCACAGAGGCCAGACATACTGTGTGGCTGTATTGCAATGATCAAACCTTCTCAATAATGATCAGACTATGGCGATCAACTACCTGCACGAAGGTAATGTGTTCTGAACACATAACAGTAAAATATTTACTGTAGAGAATTCCAAATTTCAAATTTAAATGCATGCTATATATATCATATTTAGATCTTTATGTAGGATTAATACATATTATTAATTAGATTAATTAATATTTTCTACTGTAAAATAGTAATTTTGAAAAAGTTTTTAAATTACCGTTTTACCCCTGCACCCAAATTTCACCACAAATGGTATCAGAGTAGGTTTTAAAATATGATATATATTTGTATGCATAGATTCAGTAGTAATCTAAAAGTTTAAATTTAAAATTTAAAATTTGAATTTTGAATTTTGAATTTTGAAATTTGTTTGAAATTCAAAATTTAGAAATTTGAAATTCAAAATTCAGAAAATTTGAAATTCAAAATTTGAAATTTGAATTTTAAATTTGAAATTAGAATTTAAAATTCAAAATTTGAAATTTTAAAATTTGAAATTTATTTGAAATTTCTAATTTCAAATTCAAAATTTAAAATTCAAAATTTGAAATTCAAAAATTTGAAATTTGAAATTTGAAATTTATTTGAAATTAAAAATTCAAATTTTGAAATTTGAAATTTGAAATTTAAATTTTGAAATTGGTATATTTAGATATACTTGATCCAAGTAGCAAATAGTCTAATTGGGTTGGTTGCAATGGTCATCCGGTCATAGGAGAAAAGAAGGGTTTAAAGCCCTTCCCTCCCATTCGATGGGGTTCTCCAATGCGGTAGCGGTGCCGATGCGATTATATCCCATACAGATGAAGCAGTGAAAGGACTTAATTGTAAAGGTTCAATTGTAAAATTTATCATGAATGTGTTAGACTAGATCTAAGGAATATTCATGATTTTATTTTGATTGAGTTATTTTCTGTTTATGTAATTAGCAATAGGATTGCTATTTATGAAATATGCTAATTCGTTTGTGAAATGAGTTAACACATTTGGTGAATAGAAAATAAAATCTTTCAAATTTAAAAATTATTTTCGAAATGCCAAACCCTGACCATCAGCCCAAATACTTAATTAAAAGAATTAAGTGTTGTCTAGTTGGTCTAGAATTGTGAATTAAGACCTAAGACAATTGCATAAACTTGTGGGTCAATGGGTTAGATGGATTAGGTCCAAAATTAGGTTAGACCTAAGGTTAGCTTAAAGAAATGGACTAAATTAGAGTAATTGGTCAATCTAATCAAAAGTTGAATTAGATTAGGTTAAGGACACTCTAGACTCAACTCCAATAGTTATAGTTGAATAGGTCCATATCTTTAACTAGACCAAGATGGACTTAATTCATGGCTATGCGGGTGGAACCCTATTCACTATGTTGATCAAATTAAAACTAATGAACCGATTGGTGTCTAAGGTAAGTTCGGCAGTCTGACCAGTGGTTTTTAAGTGGGAGCTACTCACATTGATTCGATCTCTGACGAGTTAATGGCATATCTCACCATTGATCTCACTTACCTGGCCAACCTGGTGAGTTAGATTTTGATTAGATCACTTGATGATTAGGACTCACCCATGTCATTAGGTAAATCAGTGTGACTGATTTAGGTGCTCCTAATGTCGGCTTTAATTAAATCCTTTTTAATCTGACTTGGTGAAGTCAGTGGGAGGATTGAAATTGGCTGGTTAATTTCTTCTCTTCTATCCTTTAATAAAATCCTTAAAAATTATTAGGTCCTTAAACTGATTATGTATATGATAACTAAGTCATAGCCTCCCATTAAGTGAGTGATAATGAGTCCATTAGTTTAATAATCACTAGAGGCCCAAAGGCCTGGTGCTTATTGACTAATGGAATTATCATTCATAATATGATCATTTGGTTGAGTCTTTCTGATGGTGGTCAAGTTGGCCGGCCAAAGTCGGGCCTAATCATTTATTGGTCAGATTCATCAAATCAAGTCATGTTAATGGTTGGACCTAACCAGATCTTTTTAGTGGAGGCCAAAGCCTACTGATTAGGTTCTGGGGCAAATCAATTACTAGAAGTTGTTTAGAGAAACAACTGGTTATGACCTACCTATAGATGCACATGGGTTGACCAACCAAAGTTGGGCTCGGTGTGGTCTGTGTGGAATCTAGTATCCACTAAGAAATTAAAGTAATTCCTCGAATTGGAGGTTGAGGCTACCAGTTCCTAAAAATACTGGAGAAACTTTAGACTAAAGTCCAAGTCTTTAGTATTAATAATTTATATACTAATAAAGATCTGGTTTTCTTTTATGTAGCTATGGCCACTACCTGTCGCTCAGGTTATTATTAGATAATGACAAGTTCATGGACCTAATTTTGATAGCTGGTATCAAAAATTGAAAATCATCCTTGAGCATGGAAGCGGATCCTTTATGTAGTAATGGATCTGGCACCTGAGGAGCCAGCCCGAATGCTAGAGGGATGTCCTGAGATACTTACCAGAAGTGGCTCAACGATCGCACCACCATTCGTGTATAATGCTGGCGGCAATGAATGATGAGTTCATCGCAGGTTCGAGAATGTCCAGCCCGCAGGAGATGCTTCAAATGTTGAATGACTCTTTTGGCATGCCTGACGATGTTGAAAGGCACAAACTAGTTGTGCCATTTTCAACATCGGATGAGAGGATGGGGCCTTAGTCACTGATCATGTACTGTACATGATCGAAATGATTGAGGCACTAAGTAAACTGAGCTTTCCCTTTACGAGCCAGCTCGATAAGGATGGATCCTTAATTCTTTGCCCAAGTCCTTCCTCCCCTTCTTACTCATTTTCGGATGACAAAGCCTACAGTGAACTACTACGGCTAGTTGGGGTTGCTGCAGAACTTTGAGAAGACACCAGCTCCATAAGGAGTCGGTGAATGTTGTGGGAGGGTCTTCTTCTGTCGTCGACCCTTTAAGAAAGGGAAGAAAAGAAGAAGAAGAAATAAGAAGGTGCAGCCGCATGCTGGGACGTCTGCACAGGGTCAGACCAAGAAGCGCAAGCCGACCAGAGCCAGGCGGAGTGCTTCTTTTGAAAGAAGCAGGGGCACTGGAAGAGGAACTGTCCTCTATACATTGCCTCCCTGGATCCGAACAGGCCGAAGAAGAAGCAAGGTAATTATATGATAACACCTTGCAACTTTTTTATTTGTGATACTACTGCCTGGGTATTGGATACCGGAAGCCCTTATCATATCTGTAATTCGATGAGGGTCTGCAGGTCAGTAGGAGATTTGATGAAGGCGAGAGGTTCCTGAACGTTGGAGATGGAAGCAAAGTTCCAGTTCTAACTTTAGGAATCATGAACCTTGTAATCAATCTCGTAATGTAATTCTGAGTGAATGTCACTATTGTCCAAATTTTTTATTAAATATTATTTCTGTAGGCCTTTTGGCCATGTATAGTTATGAATTTTTAATAAAAAAAAATATTTAGAATATCATTTTGAATGGTGTTACAATATTTATTGGACAACTAAATAATAGAATTTACTTACTATCACAGCCTGTTAATGTGGTTCAACCTCCGGTAAATGTCCTAGAATGGATATGTGTCAGAAGTCTACCTTGCACTGTAGGCTAGGTCATATCAATAAGAACAGAATAAACAGGTTGGCTCAAGAAGGAATTCTTGAAGTTGGTGATTGTGAATCATTTCAACCTGTGAGTCCTGTCTTTTGAAAGATGATCAAGTCACTTTTTACTGGAAAAGGATGAGTGAGCCAGTGAACTCTTGGGTCTGATACATTCTAATGTATGTGGAACCCATGAGCTCAAGTGCAAGAATGGATATTTTTATTTCATAACCTTCATAGATGACCTATCGAGGTATGGGTATGTCTACTTAATGAAGCATAAGTCGGAGTCATTTGAATGTTAAACTATTCAAATGAGGTAGAAAAATAAACTAGGAAGTGTATTAAAACTCTTTGATCTGATGGAGAAGGTGAATACTTTCCAATGAGTTTCTGATATATCTTGGAGAGAATGGGATTCTCTCTCAGTAGACTTCTTAGAACACCACAGCATAATGGTATGTCTGAAAGGAGGAATCGGACCTTGTTGGACATGGTTCGATCCATGATGGGATTTGCTAGGTCTGTCATCTCCTCTAGGGGATATGCACTTGAATCGGCTTGTTACCTTCTAAATAGGGTTCCGAGTAAGTCTGTAACCAAAATACCATATGAGATATAGATAGGATGTAAGCCAGTACTCTCGCACCTTAGGATTTGGGGGTGTCCGGCTTATGTTAAACGTTTAATTACGGAAAGCTTGGACCTAGGTCTGACCAAGTGTTATTTCATAAGGTACCCAAAAGAGACCAAAGGTATTATTTCTACCTAGCTGATGAGCAATAAGTATTTGTCAGCCTTAAGGCAATCATTTTTGGAAAAGGAGTTCCTTGGTGAAGGGACTGTTGCCTCTAAGGTCGAACTTAAGCAAGTTCGGCAGGTGAAAAAACTGACACAAAGTTGTTGAATCTGAACCGGATTTAGTTAGATCAGATCCAGAGTCTATTGTTCCTGCACCCTTAAGGTGATTTGGTAGAGTACCACGTCAACCGAATAGATACTATTGTTTCTTGGTCCGGCACAATGATCCTGTCGAACTTGATGAAAATGATGAGGATCCGATCACCTACATGGATGCAATGCAGAGACCTGATTCTGAAAAAATGGCTAGAGGCCATGAAATCCAAAATGGAGTCCATGAAGGTCAACAATGTGTGGACATTGGTTGACCCACCCGAAGGAGGTAAAACCCATAGGGTGTAAGTGGGTCTTCAAGAGGAAGAGGGGCACAGACAGAAAGGTAGAGACCTATATAAGCTCGTCTGGTTGTCAAGGGATATCGTCAACATTATGGTATAGACTATGACGAGATGTTTTCTCCTGTGGCAATGCTCAAATCCATTCGGATTATGCTTGCTATAGCTGTCCATCTGGACTATGAAATCTGACAGATGGATGTGAAGACAGCTTTCCTAAATGGAGAGCTAGACGAAGAGGTGTATATGATACAACCTGAAGGGT
>NC_025996.2:142408296-142505779 GCF_000442705.2 Elaeis guineensis | reverse complement strand
GCCGTGGGTTTCGGCTGTGGGTATTTTATACCCAACAATAACAACAAAAGCTTTACTCAAATGAAGAACCCCTTTTTCAGATTTTCTCAAAGTGGATGAACGCTTGAATGCTTGAGAAGAGGTTGATTGTTGATTGAAGATCTCTTGAAAGCTTTGAACAATCTCTAGATCAAGGTTGAAACAATAGGCGTGAAGAATTCTCTCCTTGAAAGATCTTGCTTTTCTCTTTCACAATCTCTCTGGTATATTTGGATCCTCTCTCTTTTTCTCTTTGGATTTTTCGTTGATCTCAGGCTTTTTCTTGCAAATTTTGGATCCTCTCTTCTATTCTTCTCTCTTTCTCTTTTTTTCTTCTTTTCCGTCTTTTTTGATTTCACGTTTGATCCGCTATTTAATCTGCAATTTCTTTCATCATTTAAAGCATTTTGTAGCATTAGAAGCAAGTGAAAACAATTTAGGTAGATAAAGAGCCGTTAGAGGATTTTTAAGAAGCATAAATGGCAATTAAAACGGGCAAAAAAATAGCCGTTGCTGACAATTCCCGTCGCAGGGGTCGACTCATGAGTCGACTCATGCTTCAGGGGTCGACTCATGAGTCGACCTCTGTTGCAAAAACCAGAGAATGCGTTTCTGAAAATTTTTGGCTCAAATTAGCAGGGGTCGACTCATGAGTCGACTCATGCCTTGTGGGTCGACTCATGAGTCAACTCACAGGTTGTGCCAAGCCAGAAAACTAGCGTGCCAAGGAGAATTTTTGCGTGCCAATCAGCTCACAGTGCCATGAGTTGACTCATGAGTCGACTCATGCACTTCAAACCTTCATAACTTCAAAAATATAAGTCCAAACACAATGAAATTTTCACCAATAGATTTCAAATCATTTGTTCTACCAAATGGTACTATCAAATTAGGATTTTAGTGAAATTATGATTTTACCCTTGAAGAGCATAAGGACTTTTTTATTTTAAAATTATTTGTATCCCTTCAATCTGCTTTGTAATCATCAAAATCAATCTAGGAGCAACAATCTCCCCCTTTTTGATGATGACAAAATATTTGAACAAAAATATTTATGTTAATGCATTAATTTCAAAAGAATCCATTATAGGTGTATATGCTTGAAAAGAGTATGATTCTTTTGGCATGTAATATAAATGCAAAAATAGTTTGTCCATTTTCTTAAAGATTTGAAAAGGGTATTAGATCATTTTGAGTTCAAGATATATCAGAGCAAGAGAAGAGAAATAAATTTTGCAATGTATCAGAGCAAGAAAAATATATTTTTTTTTTTTTACAATGTTATCAGAAAAGATTTTACAATGTATCGGAGCAAGAAAATTTTATAATATATCAGAGAAAATTTCACACTGTATTAGAGCAAATGTTAGAGAAAATTTCACATTGTATCAGAACAAATTTCAGAAAAAATTTCACACTGTATCAGAACAAATGTTATAATATATAAGAGAAACTTTCTCACACTTTATCGGATCAAATGTTATAATTTATCAGAGAAACCTTCACACTGTATCGGATTAAATTTTATCATGTATCAGAGCAAGTTAAAAGAAATTGTAGGATGTATCAGAGTAAAACAAATTTCTTAAGATGTATCAAGGTGAGTAAAATTTCAAAAGCAAGTTTGAATTTTGAAATATATCAGAGCATATAAAAAAAACTTATTTGCATTGTACTCATGATTTTGCTTTTGATGGATGACTTTTTGTTTAAGTTCTGTCTGATACCAAATTTTGATACCAAAATTTCTCAAAGTTTTGTTTAATCTTTCAATCCTTGTTTTTGTTTAATTTCTCCAATATTTGTTTAATTTCTTCAATATTTGTTTTAATTTCTCCAATATTTGTTTTAATTTCTCCAATCTTTGTTTTTGTTTAATTTCTCCCCCTTTTTCTCATAATTTAGGATTTTGCTTTTTGTCTAATTTCAATTTTTGTTTTTGTTTAATTTCTCTCCCTTTTTGACATCATCAAACATAGTTAACTCTTTCTTTTCTTTTTCTGAAATATTCTTTAATTTCTTCTTCTTTAGAGTTTTTCACAGATGTTTGCTCCCCCTTAATATAGCAATTATCAACAGCAAACAACAACAAGGAGAAGACAATATTTCAACAGGAAAAAAAATATATAACCAAAATATAATCATTACAAAGAGGTAGAAATATAGGTAAAAGATGATTCCATTAATATCATAATTGTTTCAATACATAAAATTCAACCAGCTAAATGTCAATACATGGCCCCAAGGTATAGATCCTAGAACAAGATACTAACTCCTAGGACCTAGATAAGTCAATGATCGGAGTCATCAGAGATAGGGTGAGGAGATGATGGATCAGAAGTGCGTCCTCTACCCCATCTGCCTCTGCCATGAGTAGGAGGGCGAGATGAACTGGGTGGCTGAGAATGCTGAGATGCTAGGGCTGATACCATGAGTCTAATAGAATCAAGTACGTTCAATGCTCTGGAAACAGATTGAAGTAGAGCAGTGAACTGGGTGATAGCATGCTCACTCGATCCTCGAATCTCTTTCCTCAGTAGCTCATATCCACCTTCTAGTGCTCCTCTGAGCCTGCCAGCCTCTGCAGTGAGGTCTGTGACCTCAATAGTAGACTCCTGTGGCTGGGGATGGGCCAATGCAAGGACTTGCCCCTGCAAGTCAAGAACTCTGCCAGTCAGTCTCCAGACTGTGTCCTCAAGCTGCTGTATCCTGACGGACTGATCTGAAATCATCTGAAACACAGTGGAGATGTCGGGAGTAATGGTCTGATCAGAAGAAGTAGCTCCAGGTACAAAAGAAGTACTACTCCACTGGCTAGACAGCAAAGAAGCCACACGCTGTGAAATATGCTCGATCTGATCGTCAGCCAGTCTGAACTCTGATGGAGGTGCTCTGCTCTCTGACTGATACACTGGTGTGGGCATCCTAGTAAACTCCGAAGGGCCAGCCTCAGTATCAGGAATGAACTGTGTATCTGGTGATGCTGCCCTAAAGTCATGTACAGGAGAAGATGGACCTTCTTCTTCTACTCTGCCTTCAGTTCTGTGTTCAGTTCTTTCCTCAGCTCTCTCCTCAGCTCTTTCTTCAGAGCCCTTGATCCAACCACCAACAGTCTTTGTAATTCCCATTCGGTGCAGGCTGTGTTGGTTGAAAGTGTCCACATGTGAGAGCTTGGTAGGTGTCTCCCCCTCACAGCTAACTCCAAACCTCCTAAAAACTCTAGTAAGGGCCATACCATAAGGCAAGTGTGCCTTGGATCTATTCAAAGTTTCTCTCATGGCCTCTATCATAAGTGCAGGGAGGTTTAGGGGGGTCTGAGTGATGATATGAAACATGACACATACATCTCTGCCAGATAGTAAGTCATGTCTACCACTCCTAGGAAAGAAGAGTTTTGTTACAATCTGATGCAGGACCCTCATCTCAATGGACAGTAGCTTTGCTTCCAATCTGTTTAAACTTCCTGAAAAAGCTTCTCCTAAGATAATTCTGATCCCTTCTTCTTTAATTGGGAGTTCCATATATGAGTATCCTTCACTAGGCAACTGAAGTATTTCTCCCAATATCCGAGAATCCAAGCATATGTCAATCCCTTTGACAGTTGAAGTCACTGACCCGTTTCCATAATTTAGGTTCTGGTAGAACTCTCTGACTAGATCAACATAGGTGACTTCCTTAAGAGAGCAATAAAGTTCCCATCCTTGATTTTTGATCTTGGTAGCAAAAGTAAAGCCTTCTTTCTCAAAGAACCGAAAATCTATATTTTTCCGGTTTCTACTTTTCTATCAGAAAGAGGATTTACACTGGGGCTTATGGAGGATTGAGAGGGACCTTGAGCAGGTACTAAACTGGATCGGGAACACTGGAAGACTAAGCATGCCTTTTCTTTCGGACAATTTCCTCAGGCTCTCGGATTGATTTCCTTCTTTGGGGAAGTTTCATCTTTGGAGCCATATCCAAAAAGTAGCAGACAAGAAGACTTGAATTCAGAGGAGGAGGGATCACAAAAGAGTAAAGAAGAATTTTGGTGGAGAAAAGAAGTGAATTTTGAATGAACGGTGAAGTTCTAGGGCACGTTCCACCCGCGCCAATCACTGCGAGAAAGCACAGAAAAATCCTTTTCAAGGAGGCGATTTTTGGTGGAGAGAAGGAGGGAGAATTGCCTCAGAATTGATCCTTGGATTTGGAGCAAGAAGAGTTGGAGAGGATGGCTTTCGGAAGAAAGATGATGAGAAGATGAGTCGTCTCACGAACAGGGTTTCCCGTTTAAAAACAATGAACCCGATGGAAGTTGGTGGGATTTACAAGTTTGCCATTGAGTCGACTCATGGGGGTCGACTCATGAAGTTCAGAAATTCAGAAAAATGCAAATAAATTCCAGAAAAATTCAAAATTTTGGGAGTAGGAATTTTGCTCAAAGATAAGTTTTTAGAGTGATAAATCTGAGCTTTTGAGACCAGGATAGATGTTGAAAATTGATCTCTAAGAGTTTTTGACATCTATTCTTTGGAAATTGAGAAATTTCAGACAAATGGATCTAGAACTCCTAGATTTCTCCTAATTTCACAGAATCTATCCTCACTAAGGGCCTTTGTAAAGATATCGGCTAATTGATTTTCAGTGCAAACATATTCAAGAATTATATTTTTGTTTTGAACATGTTCTCTTATGAAATGATGTCTTATTTCAATATGTTTAGATCTTGAGTGTTGTATTGGATTTTTAGATAGATTTATGGCACTTGTATTATCACATTTTATTGGTGTTTCATTAAGTTTGATTCCAAAATCTTTGAGTTGTTGCTTAATCCACAAGATTTGAGCACAACAACTTCCGGCTGCAATGTATTCGGCCTCAGCCGTAGACAGTGCCACCGAATTTTGTTTCTTGCTAAACCATGAGATTAGATTTACTCCAAGAAATTGGCAAGTTCCACTTGTGCTTTTTCTATCTAATTTACATCCAGCAAAATCAGCATCAGAATATCCTAACAAATTAATTTGTGAGTCCTTAGAGTACCATAATCCTATAGTTTGTGTACCATTTAAGTATCTAAGGATTCTTTTAACAGCATTCAAATGAGATTCCTTAGGATTAGATTGATATCTTGCACATAAGCAAACACTAAACATGATATCAGGCCTACTTGCAGTTAAATACAATAATGAGCCAATTATACCTCTGTAGTATTTTAAGTCTACGCTTTTACCTTCATCATCCTTGTCAAGCTTACTTGAGGGACTCATTGGTGTGCCAATTGGTTTGCAGTTCTCCATTCCAAATCTTTTGAGTAGTTCCTTGGTGTACTTGCTTTGGGTGATGGAGATTCTCTCTTTTGATTGTTTAATTTGGAGTCCGAGAAAGAAGGTGAGTTCTCCCATCATGCTCATCTCGAACTCTCCTTGCATAAGCTTAGCAAAGTCTTGACAAAGGGATTCATTAGTAGACCCAAAAATTATGTCATCAACATAAATTTGTATAATTAGCATATCATTTTGGTTTCTTTTAATAAATAGGGTTGTATCTACATTGCCTCTTGAGAAACCATTATTTAGTAGAAATTTGCTTAGCCTTTCATACCATGCTCTAGGTGCTTGTTTTAGACCATATAAAGCTTTATTTAATCTAAAGACATGATTGGGAAAAAGCATGATTTTCAAATCCAGGGGGTTGTTCTACATATACTTCTTCAGAAATATATCCATTTAAAAATACACTTTTAACATCCATTTGAAATAGTTTGAATTTCATAAAGCAAGCATAAGCAAGTAGAAGTCTAATGGCTTCTAATCTAGCAACAGGTGCAAAGGTTTCATCAAAATCAATTCCTTCTTCTTGATTATATCCCTTAGCAACCAGTCTTGCTTTATTTCTAATTACATTTCCATGCTCATCTAACTTGTTTCTAAAGACCCATTTTGTTCCAATTATTGAATAATCTTTAGGTCTTGATACTAAGGTCCAAACATTATTTCTTTCAAATTGATTAAGTTCCTCTTGCATAGCATTAATCCAGTTATGATCATTTTCAGCCTCTTCAAAAGTTTTAGGTTCAAGTTGAGATACAAAAGCACAATGATTAAGTACATCTCTAAGTGAAGAACGTATTTTTACCCCATGCATAGGATCACCAATTATTAACTCCTTAGGGTGGTTGTGAACATACCTCCATTCCTTGGATAAGTCATTTGTACCTTGAGGTTGTTCTTGAATTTCTTCACCTTTCTCATTTTGTTTGACTTCTTGATCCTTGTCTTCTGGAGTTGCTGAGTCTTTCAAAGTGATCTCCTTCATACCTTCTATTAGTGGATCTGCATCATCAACACCCTCATTCTTCCTTGAAGGAAGATCGTTAGATTCATCAAAGACAACATGTATGGACTCCTCAACTACTAAAGTTCTTTTGTTGAAACTCTAAATGCTTTACTAGTGGAGGAGTAACCTAGAAGGATTGCTTCATCTGATTTTGCATCAAATTTACCAAGTTTTTCTTTGCCATTATTTAATACAAAACATCGGCAACCAAAAACATGAAAATATGCAATATTTGGTTTTCTTCCTTTCCAAAGTTCATAGGGGGTTTTCTTTAAAAATTGTCTAATTAAAGCACGATTTAAAATGTAACATGCTGTGTTAATAGCTTCCGCCCAAAAATATCTTGGAAGGTTGCTTTCACAAAGCATGGTACGGGCCATTTCTTTTAAGGTTCTATTTTTCCTTTCAACTACCCATTTTGTTGAGGTGTCCTAGGAGCAGAGAAGTTATGGCCAATTCCATTTTCATCACAAAAATTTTCAAAGTCTTGATTTTCAAATTCTGTTCCATGATCACTTCTAATATTTTGAATTGAAAACCCTTTTTCATTAGTGACTTTTCGATGAAATTTAGTGAAAATTTGAAAAGTTTCATTTTTGTGAGCTAAAAAGAAAACCCAAGTAAAACGAGAGTAATCATCAATTATTACAAATCCATATCATTTTCCTCCTAGACTAGTAGTTCTAGTTGGTCCAAATAAATCCATATGTAAGAGCTCTAAAGGTCTAGAAGTTGAAATAGTATTTTTGGATTTAAATGAACTCTAGTTTGTTTGCCTAATTGGCATGCATCACAAATTCTATCCTTTTCAAAATTCAGTTTTGGCAAACCGAGAACTAAATCCTTTTTAATTAATTTTGAAAGAGAATGCATGCTAATATGTGCAAGTCTACGATGCCACAGCCAACTAGTCTCATTTATTTTAGCACTTAAGGAAACTAGGCATTGCATGTCTAATTTAGTTAAATCATTCAAGTCTACCATATAAACATTGCCATGCCTATGTCCTATAAATTTAATGCCATCGTTAATAGGATTTGTCACAATGCAAACAGATGATTCAAAACTTACTTTATACCCTTTATCACAGAATTGACTAATGCTAAGTAAGTTATGCTTTAAACCTTTAACTAGTAAAACATTCTCAATGTATTTGGAGGGAGTGATACCAATGTTACCTATCCCGATGATCTTTCCTTTGCCATTGTCTCCAAAGGTGACCATCCCTCCATCCTTAGCATCAAGCGTGATGAATTGTGATTCATCACCAGTCATGTGTCTCGAGCATCCGCTGTCAAGATACCATTTCCTGTTTCCTTCTTGGGATGCTAGACACACTTGCAAGCACAGATCAAGTTTCTGTCTTAGGTACCCAAGCTTTCTTGGGTCCTTTCAGGTTAGTCAGAATGGTTCCTTTTGGAACCCATATTTTCTTTGTGTTTGCATATTTGTTAATAAGACATGTGTATGATTTATGTCCTATTCTTTCACATTTAAAACAAGTAATATTTGTAGACTTTTGCTTGAATAATTTGCATAAATATCCTTCAGAAATTTTTGTTTCTTCAGGGGTTTATAACCAAGTCCAGCCTTATCATATATAGCTTTCTAATTATCAAGGATCATATTTAGCTTGTTTGAACTTAAGGTGAACTTATCTACTATAGATTTAGCTTGTTCATTTCATCCTTTAAGTTTTGATTTTCTTGAATCAAGGTGAATTTTTCAATTGAAAGATTTTCAGCTTGTTTCACTAAGGACTGATTTTCCAATTTCAGCTCTTTGTTTTTCTTCCCTAGTTTCTTTAATTCATCAATTGAATCATAGAATGCTTCATGCAATTCTTCAAAAGTAAATTCACTAGTGGATTCAGAAGTTACCTCATTTTCATGTGCCATCAGGCACAGATTGGCTTGTTCTGTTGAGGTTTCCTCGTCAGAGCTTGAGTCATCACTCGCACTCCAGGTCGCCATCATTGCCTTCTTTTTGAACTTCTTTGGACCTTTCTTCAATTGTGGACATTCGGATCTGAAATGTCCTGGCTTCTTGCACTCGTAGCATATAGGGGTTTGATCTTTCTCCTTTTCTTTGCTTTGATCCCCTTTTGTGAATTTCTTTCTCATCCCCTGTTTCCTTTTTCTTAGAAACTTCTTAAATTTTCGGGTGATGAGAGCCATCTCTTCATCCTGATCTTCATCTTCAGAGTCATCCGTTTCATAATCAGGCGAAGATGTGGATTTGAGGGCAATGGTTCTTTTCTTTTTGACTTCATCCTCTTGATGTTGCTTCATGCTAAGTTCATGAGTCATCAAGGATCCAAGAAGCTCTTCTAGAGGTAGAGTGTTCAAGTCCTTTGCTTCTTGGATGGCAGTCACCTTGGCTTCCCAAGTTCTTGGCAGTGACCTGAGAATCTTCCTTACAAGTTCACTGTTAGTATAAGATTTGCCAAGACTCTTTAAACCATTGATTATATCAGTAAAACAGTAAACATAGCAGTTATGGACTCATCATGCTCTATTTTGAACAATTCATATTTATGTACAAGCATGTTTATTTAGACTCTTTTACTTGATTTGTTCCCTCATGGGTGACTTCTAACCTATTCCATATTTCTTTAGCAGATGCACAAGTAGAAATGCGATTAAATTCACTAGCATCTAGTGCACAATAAAGAACATTCATGGCTTTGGCATTTAATTGTGCCAATTTCTTGTCAACCTCATCCCATTCTTTCTCGGATTTGGTTGACTCCTCACCATCTATAATCTTGGTGGGTGTGTGAGGACCATTCACTATGATACTCCACATATCATAGTCGAGTGCTTGTATGAAAATCTTCATCCGAGCTTTCCAATAGGTGTAATTAGACCCATTGAAAAGTGGAGGTCGGTTTGTTGATTGCCCCTCGGCTAGAGAAGTTCCAACATGGGTTGCCATAGATCTTTGGCTCTTTGATTGTTAGATCAAAGAAGGGCTAGAGCACCGGCTCTGATACCACTTGTTGCCCAGCTATGCAACCCAAGAGGGGGGGGGGGTGAATTGGGTTTCAAAAAATTTTAAGCCCAACAGATAACTTATGAAGAACAAAACAATAGCTTTAAATCAATATTAATTACCTAAAGCAGTATTGCAAGGATATAATAAAGAAATAAGATAAAACGATAAAGCACACCACAAACACAAAGATTTATAGTGGTTCGGTGCTAACCTTGCACCTATATCCACTCCCCAAGATCCCACTTGGGAATTTTAATCCACTATCCTTTGTATTCAACCCGAATACAAAATGTCGGAAACTCCGACACTAGCTATCCCAAGCTAGAACACAAGACGTCGGAAACTCCGACACTAGCTATCCCAAGCTAGATCACTTGTTTTTCGGGTACAAGTAAACCCAAAATACTCCGATTTCAGGTTCGGATCAACCTTTCCTTGTTTTGGAAATCCTCCAAACACAAGAACAAAAACTCACAAAGAGTTAGAAAATTTAGAGCACAGATTAATACAATAACAGCTCCTTAAATGAGCGAATATAACAATAAAAGCTTTACTCAAATGAAGAACCCCTTTTTCGGATTTTCTCAAAGTGGATGAACGCTTGAATGCTTGAGAAGAGGTTGATTGTTGATTGAAGATCTCTTGAAAGCTTTGAACGATCTCTAGATCAAGGTTGAAACAATAGGCGTTAAGAATTCTCTCCTTGAAAGATCTTGCTTTTCTCTTTCACAATCTCTCTGGTATATTATGGATCCTCTCTCTTTTTCTCTTTGGATTTTTCGTTGATCTCAGGCTTTTCCTTGCAAATTTTGGATCCTCTCTTCTGTTCTTCTCTTTTTCTTTCTCTTTCTCTTCTATTTTGATTTCACGTTTGATCCGCTATTTAATCTGCAATTTCTTTCATCATTTAAAGCATTTTGTAGCATTAGAAGCAAGAGAAAATAATTTAGGTAGATAAAGAGCCGTTAGAGGATTTTTAGGAAGCATAAATGGCAATTAAAACGGGCAAAAAAATAGCCGTTGCTGACATTTCCCATCGCAGGGGTCGACTCATGAGTCGACTCATGCTTCAGGGGTCGACTCATGAGTCGACCTCTATTGCAAAAATCAGAGAATGCGTTTCTGGAAATTCTTGGCTTAAATTAGCAGGGGTCGACTCATGAGTCGACTCATGCCTTGTGGGTCGACTCATGAGTCGACTCACAGGTCGTGCCAAGCCAGAAAACTAGCGTGCCAAAGAGAATTTTTGCGTACCAATCAGCTCACAGTGCCATGAGTTGACTCATGAGTCGACTCATGCACTTCAAACCTTCATTACTTCATTTTATGCTGTTCTTTATATGAACTCATTTTATGAATGAGGTGAAAGTGTTATAGGATGTGCGTGGGTTTCTGATGAGACCACACCCAACTCAATGATGAACACTTTCGTCAGTTGATTTTTCTTAACAATCTTTACTAACAGCAATTAACTAAGTCAAATATAGTTTGCTATTTGGAACTCTTTCAATTCAGTGCTCCTCTAGTACTTTTCATATACTTTAAGAATGCTTTTTATAGTTTTCAAAAGATCCTATCATGGATCTGCTTGAAATTAATGATTATGTACAAGATATAAACCACATCATGCTTGGTATATTGAATATATGTATAAGTAAACTCTTTTACACCTATTCATGTTGAACCCCTTCAATATAATATCCATATACCTATACTAGGATAAGCCTAGCATCCACTTAGATCTATCTCTATAGATACCAAGTATATTGGATACTACACCCAAGTTTTTTTTAAAAATTTTTTTGTGATAAGCATGTAATTGATCGAGTGTAATATTGGGACAACCTTTTCAATATGCTGTATGACATCCGCATACATAATCAAGAGATTAATGGGACTCCTACTCGTCTTCCTGCACACACTTGGTTCATCCATATTTTGATAAAGTCAAATATTTTGACTATCTTATCAAAAATAGAAGTACCAACTTCTCGATGCCTGCTTTAATCCATAAATAGATTTGCCCTCCCACTAGAGACAAACTCTTTAGATGGTGTGCGGCTATAGCAAGCAACATTCGAATGGATATTCCTATTAGCAATCTATTAGGTCATACCCATAGGTGCTTCAACCAAAATTTATACTTGGTTGATGTACAGGGAGTCCATTTCAGATTTCATGATTTCAAGCCATCTGTCAGAGTCTCTACTCATGACTATTTTCGAATAGGTCAAGAAATATCATTCACAATGATGTATGGTATATTGTCATTCTCAATGACAAATCCATATCTTGATCGGTACATTACACACTCAGATTGACTTTCGGTGAGGAGGTGTGTGTCATGGTTGTACCTCATCAATGGGCACATCTGATCGAGGATCAACTTATGGATACTCCACAGATTATGATGGGATAGTTCATAGGTTTTGAACTTCTCAAGTTCAATTATCCTCCCACTATCCGTTTCTTAAAATTTTTTTTCTAAAAAGTGATATACCTATTGACAAAATACTTTTTATCCAATACGGTGGTAGAAATAGTATCACATATTACTCTTTAGGACAACCTATAAATTTATACAAACCTGATCTAGCACAAAACTTATGTACATCAACTCTTTTCACATAAGCTGGGCAACTTGCCTCTTTTCTTTTTCATATCTCATATGGAGTACTAGTAACAGATTTTGACGGTATCTAATTCAAAATATATGCAGCAATTTCTAGGACATATCCTCAAAATGAGATAACAATATTTGTGAAGTATATTAAGGAATACACCATATCTCATGTGGGGTATCCGTCTCTGGATCGAGATATTATTAGCCTTTGAACATCCATATGTATAAGGCCTAATAGCTCGCTCGCCCTTTTGCATGTCCAGTAAATGGGATCTTGATCATTTTACCCATGAGATAAAATTTACAAGTTCTATATGATTCAAAAATCATACAGATCAAAGAACTCTTCTTTGTATTACTTGTTTATTTTTGACTTACAAAAATAGCCAAGTTGGCAATGCCAAATATATGTGACTATCACATATTCTTTTCTTATTCTCATCAATATGAAGAACAACATCATTGAGTGACAAAAATATGAGATAATTATCATAAATCAACAACCATAAAATTTATCAGAAAGAGAGCAATTTTTGCTCTTTACATTAATTTCAAAATCATGCTACAATAACAAAGGAATTGAAATAATGTTTCTGATAAATTTTGATATATAATAGCAGTCTATTAGTTTCTAAACCTTACTAGAAGGTTACACATATAAATAGATTCCTTCAGCCTTAGCCAGGATGGACTATCCATCAGAGACAAAAGGCATGAAGTCACCTCTCTTTAGTTTTATAGGCCCAGCAACGCTTTGCATAAGTGAGACCTATACAAAATTTTAAAGCTAAAGCACTCAATGATAAATTAGTTTGTATCATATACAAACTTTTAGTAAATATAATTTTTGCAACCTACTACTGCTTCACACTTGCAAGATAATTCTTGTAATTTCTTTCCAATACTCATCATTGCTGTAGTGAAAATTGATACCCTTGATGAAGACATTCTTTGCCTTTCTTCTCCTGAAAGATGTTAAAGAAGGAATCTAAGAGAGTTAGCTATATCAAATCCTAGATTAACTCACCATCCATGATATTGACTTAATCGCATGATTAAGTTAATCAGGATACACTTGACAGTCATACTGTCAATCCTCGCCATATCACATATGCGATTTTTTCTTCTTTATAGCATCATCTCTGATCAAATCAAAATCAAAAAAATAGGAGACTATCTCCTGTATGAGAACTATTCTCAGGTTCCTCAACCAGTCTATGAAGTTTGATAAAAAAAGGCATCAAATATAATATGCAGTGATAGTGAAGATGCAGATGAATATATAAAAATATAAAAAGACTATTCATGATGACATGCACAATTTAGATGAGATCTTTTATCTAAATGTGTCTCCCATTATTTTAATAAATTTCATAGCCCTCAAGAATGAAAACATGAGACAATCTATCATCAAATTTTTTTGTGGGGTTGAGATCCCAATTTCTCATAAAAATCTTTGTGGATAGCACAACAAGCTCCTATAAGTTCAAGGGTAGGTAACTCTTTACCAATTGCATCTCATGCAACTCTCAACATAAGTTTTGCCTCTAAAATACTTTTAGTTTTATAGATAGTACAATAAACTGTAGTGTTTTAGTTAAGTCATACCGTTCAATCTTATATGGTCACATCTAAATAATACTATTTTTGTAGATAGCACAACAAGACAGCACTATCAAAATATGCCATAAGCATCATTAAGTCAATATCATATCAATCCCTATAGCAAGTCCTGTGGATAGCACAATAAACTTACTACAGTTTTTGATATACTCTATTGACTTAGTAGGAGCTAAATACCATTAGTATCATATGCACCAAGATAGCATCACATCAATCCCCACAATAAGTTTTGTGGATAGCACAACAGGTCTACTATAGTTGTTAACATAATACTGGTTTGGCATGAAAGAAGGCATGGGTAGTGTTCTTAACACTTCATCATTATGACTTAATATAATTTAAATAAGGGACTTAGATCTCATACACATCCAAAATATACACAAATACATCATATGCAATTTTAATTCTAACTACCAACATGTAAGAGCAAATAAAAGAAATCTAATGGTTATAGACTTCTGAAAAATCATCCGAGCTACAAGATGGTATATGGGTCAAACCCCAGATGTATCATAAATTGAACCATCTCATTATTAATCTTAATACGCCTCTACTCTCCAAACGTCTGGTAGTCCAATCTTCATTTCCATGAAGACTTTCACAAATACTCCATCTTTATCTGAAAATAGAAAGAAATAATTTTTATCTATTTTTAAATAATTTTTTTTATAATTTTACATCATTATGTAAAAGTCCCAATCAATAGTTGGAAACATACAAAAGAAAGATACAACCAAAAATACAATGCATTAGGGGCACCAGCCCCTATTCCAACTCTTGCAGATACATTTATATAATCAGCCAACATGGAAGCATTCATGTATACATCCATCAGATGGATGTATCCAAGTCCATAATCACTCATCATGCATTTTATTCTAAACATGATAATAAGCATCTTATGTTATTCTAATTGTGATATCATTCATGAACATGTCAATGGAGATGTTTAAATATATGGGCATAATACCCATCTAGGATTTTTGATTCGGGTTCAACTCTTGATCCAATTTTAAGTCAATCATTTGTCATCCTTTTGAGTTGAGTTGATCAATTTTTAGATTGATCCTAATCCAATTAGGTAAGCAAAAATTCGATCAACCATAACTCAAGCCCTAATCAAATTAGATCAATGATAATTTGATCAATCTTAATCAAACATAATTTCTAATCAAATTAGAACTATGAATTTGATTTAATCTATAATCATTAATTCTAATCATATTAGATTAATTAATTATAATTAAAATAAATTCATTGACAAAAATTCTAATCCATGTCTGAAGCATCCTTTCCATGATCAAAATTTTTTGACTCCACACATACCTAGGACAACAACTAAGATGGAAGACCCACAATGGCGAATACCCAATAACATGGTGGTCGGTCCTTGGATCTTAGGTGATTGTATCAAACGCAAGAATCCTAAGTTTTGGCAATGTACATCCAATATATCATTCCAAGGCTCCACGTATCACATGCATTGGATTTACTACTCCATAGAAAGTCAGATCATAGGATCTAACTTAAACTTATCTCACAAGTCTAAAGATCATGGAATCTCATATCCAAGTTTGATCATGGACTGATAATATTTATCTTTGACGAAAGATGCATCAAAAAAATCAATTAAACATCATTCAAAAAATTTGATTTTGACATAATATGAACTGGATCTAATCCATATCACAATAATAACATGATGTTTGATTGAATCAATCAAAGGTGGCTTTGATACCACTATTGAGTTTCGATAATGCAATGGAATATAATTTTTAAATTTTTTTTTATGCATTCAACTATTGAAAATATATTAAATAGGACTACCGGAACATAAAATCCTAAAAACTCCTTGATGATTACAATCAAATAATTTAAGCATGCATATTAATGAGGGATCAAAAGTCATATACTAAATATGAAGATGCGGATCTGGTAATAGAGTGATCTTCACAAGGCTCTAAGGTAGAAGCCCTCCAATGGTGATCCACATGGGATACATTAGGGTCCTTCCCAAATTGACGTAGTGTTACAGCCATCTTTGTAAGTTCACTACCAATCATTCTTCTCAAGAATGGATTACATGACTGCTTGTATGCCTTTGAATCCTCCATTAGGACCATACTAGGAACCATTCCTTACAAGAACTCACCATCCAAATCAGATTTAGATGTTCAACACTTGAACAATTCGAATCTTAAGACAAGCAACAATTGCTTTTCATTTCCCTCTTGATTTTCTTTCTAATTTTCCTCTTCTTTTCTTGTCTTTTTTTTTAGATTTTTTTCTTTCTTTTCTCACATAATCCCATGCCTAAAGCCTTTTTGGATTAAGATCATATCCCATATGGGGTGCCCCTTAAATAAAGAAAGAAGGGGCACCACAAACAATCCCAAGGGGCGCCAACTCTTGGCATCCCATATTTCTTATGCGTTAAAATAAATTTCAGCATAGAAACCAAAAGAGAAATAAGTTAGGCATGGAAAAAGAAGAGTTTCATAGGTAGAAGGACTCCTCTTCTATGTACAAAAACCAAGGCGCCATCTGATGGCGTGTGGGATAAGGGATTAGCATGAAATCAAGAGTCCTAAATAAGAAGGACTCTTCCTACATTCAACGCATAAATGAGCAGGCATCCCATTTATTTTTTGACATGTGATTTCCTTCACAGAGAAGGAATCTTCCTTCTCTTCTGCATCCACACATCTCAAGGTGCCATCATATGATGTGAGAAACAAAAATAAGCATGGAATATCAAAGGAAATTTAAGAGGAGTAAATCAGAAGGACTCCTCCTTTTTAATGCTAAAATAAATGGGGTGCGATCCTTTTATTTGTTGCATGTGGTGACATGGAGGATTTCAAGATTAGGTGAAACACTTTCAAAATAAATTAGTTAAGCCATCTCATGTCTTAAGGATTGAACCTAATCTCATTGGGTCAAGGCAACAAGTCAAGGGTTAGCACAAACACCTTTGCACAGAACCAAATTAAGAACTTGGATTAATTCATATACTAGCAATTTAATTAACTCATAAGATTTACAATAAATCCAAATAGATTAGGTCAAGATCAAATCTTTATTGTGTGTGATCCATTGGGTTTTATATCTAGCCAGTAGTGGATTCAAACTTATAACCTAATCCAATTAGGTCAATCCAAAGGCATCAATCAATCAGAACACCTTTTGATTAATTTTTGAATTAAACTCTTTTAATTCTTGTAAGTCCATAAATCAAAATTGATGTCTAGAAATGTATCATAACTATCTAGAAGATATGAAATTTGATAAAAATATTAAAATTATCCTTTCATGATGAGTTATCATGCAATTCAATCCTTCGATCACATAACATTTCAGATAGGCCATAGGCATGAAATCATGTCAAGCCTAAATATCTATCTATATGTATCTCGATCTGATGATGATGACTCGATTGATGAATCAGTAAAATTTTTTTCTATTGTTCATCCTTGCTCTGGCCAAAAATTCTCAGAGTCATTATCCTATGAGATCACATAGGATGTTCTCTTCTCTTACAAGGAGTGATCGATTTTTTATTGACCACTCATAACCTCCATTCATATTTCACTAAATCTAAAATATCCCACACATATCTCAAAATGGTTTGCTAGGGAATAAACCAAAGTAAAGATCCATATATAGAAGGTACCATGGTGATCTCAGATCAAAAGATCACTTGCACCACTCTCACTGGAGAACTATTTATTATC
The DNA here is from genome assembly GCF_000442705.2 of Elaeis guineensis. Classification (NCBI taxonomy): domain Eukaryota; kingdom Viridiplantae; phylum Streptophyta; class Magnoliopsida; order Arecales; family Arecaceae; genus Elaeis; species Elaeis guineensis. The sequence continues at coordinate 142,488,469 of NC_025996.2, read as the reverse complement.
ATGCTGTAAGGCTCCATCAGATGTTCTCTTTATGGATCAATTCAGTAAACTCATTCTTTAATGAGCACCTACATCCTTGTATTAGTGTCACCACACAAGTGATTGTGAGATCAATCACTCTCTCCATTGAGTATACATAGGATATACCAGTCTTATCGATATCATCGATCTCTGACTCGATGATCTAATGATTAAAAATATTTTAGATTAAGACTATCAAGATTTTAGATCTCACTGGTATGATCTCATCATGACCCTAAAATCATTGTCCTAATCTATGGAGTTTATCATAATTATAAAATATGATATAGCAAATGATAAAACACAGTACCTCATATAAATAAAATAATCAATATCACGTAAATGAGCAGAAAGAAAATACAAAAAAATCCTCATGCAATTGGCTTGTAGGGGACTATTCTTTCATTAAGATCTAATGATATTGCATAAAACATAGAGTATGGGTTAGCTCAAATCAGGTCCTTTTAATTGGGTTAGATCTAAAGTTAGAATAAAAAAACTAATTGACCATATAGAGAAATTGATTAGATCTAACAAAGTATTGAATTAGATTAAATCAGGATTTCTCTAATATAATAGTTATAGATGGTCAAGGCCATATCTTTGATTAGACCAAATGGACTTTGATTGTGGCTCAGTGGTTGAACTCGAATCATTAAGTTAGTCAAATCAAAATTAATTAATTAATTAATGTTTAAGATAAGTTTAGCATTTTGATCAGTGGCTTTTAATTGAGAGCGGTTTACTTGGCCATTTTAACGGTGTCTAAGGCAAGCTTAGCAGATCCTCCCATCGATCTCACTTACCTGACCAATTTGGTGAATTATATTTTGATTAGATCGTCAAGTGATTTGAGTTAACCTATACCATTAAGGTTAATCAGTGTGACTGATTTAGGTACTATTTCAATCAATATAATTTTAATCCGATTCAATGACTTGATAAAGTTAGTGAGAAGATTGTGGTCTACTAATTGATCTCTTCTCTTTTTCTCTCAATTCACAAATTAAATCCTCTAAATTATTCTTTAAATGAGATAGTTATGGTGATAACTAAATCATAGCCTCCCATTAAGTTGGGTGATAATGGATCCATTAGTATGATGATCATTGGAGGCCCAAAGGCCTGATGCTTATCTACTATTGGAATTATCATTCATAATATGATGACTTAATCGAGTCTCTCTATCAAGTTATCAGATTAGCCGGTCAAAGTCGGGCCTGATCATTTAATAGTTGGATTCATAAGTATGATCATGTTAATGGTTGAGCTTAACCAGAGCTTGCAGAGAAGACCAAAGTCAACTGAAAAGTTACTTGAGACTAAATCAATTACTAAAAATTATTTGATAAAATAATTGGTTAATGAACCTACCCATGGATGCACATAGGTAAGTCGACCAAAGTCGGGCTCATGTGCAGTATGTGTAGATTCTAGTACCTACTAAAGAATTAAAATAATTTTTTGAGTTGGAGGTAGAGGCTATCGATTCGTATAAAATAGTGAGAAAATATTTAGACTAAAGTCTATATCTTTAGACTTAATTATTGAAAAATATGTCCTAAAGTCAATCGTGTGATGATTGTGCTAACTATAATTGCATATGAATTGATAAATAATAAAAGTTATTTGATATTTTTCATCACAAGGTTATATTTTCTAACGAACTCCTATGTTGTGATGACGTCCTTAGGACTACTTTGATCGATAAAGGAGGATTTATCACGTAGTCCTTAAACTGATTTGTGACTAAATAATACGCTATTATTAGGACGATAACGATATCAAGTATAGGTCATTATGTCATATGCGTTGGTTGTCCTCATAACCAAATGGTATAGAGATACTGATTGACATGCAGGTGAAATGTAGAGATACATCGTCACTGAACATGATCAATTACAGAGCACTCTGCTGTCAAGGATAGCTCATGAAGGGTATGGGTATAAGTGTCTCTCCGACCTGAGATCACCACAGTGACTTGCAAGTAACTCACTATACTTTGATGCTGGACTAACTGAGTTTTAATTCACTGACGGAAGATTTTTGAGTACAGTTAAGTACTTGTTAAGTCGGTGCATGAGTCAAGATGGGATTGACCCCTTCAAATTAGTAGGAGATATACATCAGTGTATTTCAATTTAGCAAAATCTGGATTCGGATAATCTATATGATGAATTTGAAAAAGATTGAAATATAATGTGGATGATTTATCTAGGATTGACAGTTAAATCTTAGGTCCTCCTCGAGCATTAGGATCAAAGGGATGAATTATACGGTAACCATATGCCAATAGGTTCTTGAATGTTGCTTCACCTTCATTCGACCTATCCGAACGTCGGGTCATCATTGCTAGATGGTTACATCGATTGATTCAGGAAGATATTTCTATGCTACCAGCTTAGGCTCGAATCTATGGGGTTACACTTAAAAAAAATTTTTGACTGATCATGTGGCTGATTAACAATTGAGAATCATTCAAGGACTTAATCATCAATTTGATTGATGGTTAACTTTATACAAAAATTATAATAAATTAATTTATCAAATATTAATAAATTAATAAAAAATAATTAATAATTAAATTACTGATTAACTCAATTTAATTGAGTAAAAAAGATTAAATAAAATCTAATTGAATTAGATTCAATTAGGTTTGATCCGATTAGGTTATGAGATGATCTAATTTTTAAGAGAGAATTATCCCTGATTTGATTAAGACTTTGATTCAATTAATTTTTAATTTTATTAAAATTTGATTAAAAAATTATGAACTTAATTAGATTGAATTTTATATATTTTATTTGGACTAAATCAAATGTGATTTGGTTTGGATTCAAATAAGGAAACTTAAAGTCCTTATTTGAATAAGACTCTTCTTCTTGTGCCAACCCAGTTTGCATGTCATATATCTCCAAGAACAAAATTATTTTGAAAGAAATTTTTTTACACCAAAAAATTCTTTCCCTTATCTATCTCATGTCTAAATTTGATTTGGTTTTGATAAAAGAAAGATTCTAAAATTAGATTTTAAAATATTCCTTATTAGGAGAATCTATTCTCATCCAGATCAACCTCTTCACGCCAATAAATTTTTTTCTCCTTATATGTGTAATATTTTGAGGAGACTTTTCATAAAAAATTAGATGTAGAACTAATTTACTATAAAAAAATATGAAAAGGAGTGTCTCATATTTTTTCATATATTTTGGGATGTGAAATTATGAACAGAAGCAGAATCCTGTAAGAGTCTAGGATCACTAGGACTCTTCACCCCACCTCCTTACATATCTATAAAAGGGACTTTTGTGGTTTCTTTTGTATGTGTAAGACACTAGAAGAGATATCTTCACATGGTGAAAGTTTGTGCATGGTTCATGGTGTGAAAAATAGAGAGGAGGATCCTCTCTCTTGGGGTGTGCGTAAAAATCTGAATTTCAAATTTTTGATCTTTTAGGTTTGGGAAGAGAGAATAAATTAGAAAAAAATTATTTTCTTCTCTATCTTTTTTTTTTTACTTCTTCATCTTCTCTAGAAGTTTATTTTTAATCTCTAAAAAATTTTAAAAATTTAAAGAAAGGATCCAGATCAGTCAAGAAGAAGATCTTCGCATGAGCTAGCACTCTTGAGAAGACCGATCAGATCAGGGCTTCGAGTGGATTTTTTGTAGAGGTCGGACATGTGTGCAGTTGTAAAAAACTAGCAAAAACCTTCTCTACCATCTTCTCAGCAATGATGATCATCAACGCATACTCAGGTATCAAGTTCTGAACTCAGATTAGAAGTAGATGTGATCTACTGCTCACATGCATGCATGCTGATTTTATCTTCAGTATCTTTCAGATTTTATATGCAACATAACATGTCATAGATCCTAGAAGTGGTTGATTTGATGATTAGATCATATGTATAATAGATTAATTTGATTAATCTAATTATCTTTCACTATAATTTTTTTAAAAAAATTTTGAAATACATACATGAAATCACCTATGCATTCCAATAATGGTATCAGAGGCTAGGTTCATTATGACATAATTTATGTACATATTAAATTTAAAATTTAATTTAATTTAGATCTGATATATGATATTTTGATCTAAATTTAATTAATGATGGATCATACAAACTGATATAAGGTTGTCCTGCTGTAGGGTTTACTCTTTACAGTGAAAAGGTTGTTCTAGTTTGTGCTGATCGTTGATAAAATTTAATTTTATATCATGATATGATGTTTATGATCTGATTTAGATATGATCTAAAATTATAATCAAATCTAATATAATTTAGATTAGATCTAAATTCATGCATATATGATATGTGATTAGATTAGATGATTCGATTAGCAAGTACCTGGATTGGGTTGATCACCAGGCCGTCCGGTCATAGGAGCAAGAAGAATTTAAAGACCCTCTCTTCCCATTCGATGGGATGCTCTTATGACGTGTAGGGGTGCCATATGATTAGATCTTATGAAGAAGAATACGAAAGAAAAAATTTATTTTTCTACAAAATTTTAGATCTTGAAATCCTAGGTTTGTTGTATGTGATCTAAAGTTGTTTGAAATGTAGGACATCTAATCTATGTGATTAAAATTATTTTAATCATGAGAAAATAAAATCTTGAATCATAAAAAGTTTTAGATATGATCTAAAAGTGTTATGATTGATTTTATTTTAGTATTATATAAAAATTTTCAAATCTGAAACTCCTTGAATCGTGCTCGCACAATTACTGAGCCGACCCAGTTTTGAACTGAGTCGACCCAGTCTCCTTGTGTAGCCAGCTTAATAATGATTGAGTTGATCCAGTTTCAAAATAAAAAATCTTTGTATAAAATTTATTATAAATTATTTACAAAATAAAAGGATAAAATTATTTCAAACCATAACCTTAACCATGTTGATGCAAAACTTAATTGAGAATTAAGTGTTGAGTTGATTAGATCTAGAATTATGATTTAAGATCTAATGACATTACATAAAACATGGGGTATGGATTAGCTTAAATTAGGTCCTCTTAATTGGGTTAGATCTAAGGTTAGAATCAAAGAGTTAATAGACTAACTAGAGAAATTGATTAAATCTAACCAAATATTGAATTAGATTAAATCAGAATTTTTCTAGAACCAATACAATAATTGTAGATGGTCAAGTCTATGTCTTTGATTAGATCAAATGGACCTTAATTATGGCACAGTGGTTAAACCCGAATCATTAAGTTGGTCAAATTGAAACTAATTAACCAATTGATGTCTAAGATAAGTTTGGCATTTCGATCGATGATTTTTAATTGGGAGCGGCTTATCTGGCCATTTTGATGGTGTCTAAGGCAAGCTTAGCAGATTCTCCCATCGATCTTACTTAGCCAATTTGGTTAATTATGTCTTGATTAGATTGCTAAGTGATTTTAGTTGATCCATGTCATTAAGGTTGATTAGTGTGACTGATCTAGATGCCAGTTCAACCAGTATGATCTTAATCCAATTCAATGACTTAGTGAAGTCAGAGGAACGATTGTGGTTTACTGATTGATCTCTTCTCATCTCTTCTTTAAATTGATTCTTAAATCTTCTAAATTATTAAATCTATAAAATAAGCTAGTTATGGGCATAACTAGATCATAGCCTTCCATTAAGATGAATGATAATGAGTCTATTATTTCTGATTGACATTGCAGGCACCATCCATTTGGTGTTCTCTTTGAATGATGAAATTATCATTCATCATATGATTACTCTGTTATACTATCTGATGATAGTTAGATTGATCGAGCCATCCTCGAATCTGATCATTTATTAGTTAGAAATACTGAATAGGTTCATGTTAATGATTTGACCTAACCGAAATTTTTAGTGGAGGTTCATCGCCTACTGAAATAAAATATGAGGTAAAATTAATTACTAAAAATTATTTGAAAAAATAATTGGTTGAAAACCTACCCATAGATGTATATGGGTTGATCGAGCCATCTTCGAGCTTATATGCAGTCTGTGTGGATTCTAGTACCCGCTAAGAAATTAAGGTAATTCTTCGGATTGAAGGTAGAGGCTACCAATTCGACTAAAATAATGAAAGAATCTTTAGACTAAAGTTCAAATCTTTAGGCTCAATCAATTCATAAACATAGAGGTCTTGTATTTTTCTTTTAGTTATGGCTAGATGTATGTTGCTCCATTTACTGTTTGATAGTGACTGATTTATAGAACCCAATTTTGATAATTAGTATCAAAAATTATGAATAGTTCTAAAGCACGAATGGATCCTACATATGATTACGGATCCAGCACCTAATATTCTCACATTCAACACATATGATGCGATTAAAAATACTTATCAGAAGTGGCCAAATGATCATATCACTATGTGGTGTTATTGAGGGTAGCAAAGAACATGAATTTAGTTGTAAATTCGATGATGCTCAGTGAGAGAAAATTTTTCAAATATTGAAAGAGTTCTTTTGCATTGTTGAAGATGTATCTTCAGTGGGGCAACAATCCTTTGAGAAAGAAAAAGAAGGTGTAAGAGAGTCATGGTTGGGCTAATGAGTCCGGATTAACAAAAGAGTCTAAAGTTAATCTGGTCTGACAGAGTTCCTTGATTCGAACAGGCAAAGGAAGTGAAATCAGCAAAGAATTGCTAAACAAGGTACTTATATGATAACACCTTATGATTTCTCTATCTGTGACACTACTATCTGGGTATTGGATATCAGAAGTCTATGCAAATTATTGTAATAACTTCAGGATAGTAGAAAGTTTGAAAACAGTAAGAGATTCCTGAACATTGAAGATGGAAGTTATGTTTCAATTTTGATTTTAGAAATCATCGAGCCTATTTTCAATTCTAAGAATATCATTTTAGTGATTGTCACTATTGTCTAATAATTTTGTGATATCATTATGAATGATGTCAAAATCATGTGGACAACTGAGAAATGATATTTATGAATAATCATAGTCTGTTAGTGTATTGTACATAATCAAACAAACTTCCTAAAGTAGATAATATCATGAAAGCCTACTTTTGGTAATTTAGGTTTGGTCATATAAATAAGAATAAGATCAATAAGCAATAATTTTTGAGGTCAATGATTGTGAATTATTGTCAACCTATCAATCCTATCTCCTTAGTAAGATGACCAAGTCATCTTTTGCTGAAAAAGGTGAACGAGCCAATGATGTTCTGAATCTGATACGTACTGATGTATTGGATCTATGAACATATTTATCATAAATTTAGATTATTTAAAATATTTAAATAATTCTATAATAAGGTAGAGAAATAAATTGAGAAGAGTATTGAAATTTTTCGATCAGATCAAAGAGAAGAATGCCCTTTCGGTGAGTTTTTTGACATATCTAGAAGAGAATATGATTTTCTCTTATTGGAATCAATTTTGTTAGATATAGTTCGATCCATGATGGAGTTTATAAGTCTGCCAGTCTTCTTTTAGGGTTATGCTCTTAAGACTGCTTGTTATGTTCTGAATTGGATTCCAAATTAATCAGTTGCAAAGACTCCATATGAGATATGGACTAGGCATAAGCCGATACTTTCTTACCTTGGAGTTTGGAAGTGTTTGTTTTATGTCAAGCATTTGCAGATAGATTAGCTTAAATTCTGGTCCTATATATATATATTATTTTGTAGGATAACTCCAAAGAATCTAGGGGATATAACTTCTATCATGCTAAAGAATAAGAGTTGTTTAGCATTCCTTTCAGAAAAAAGAGTACCTTGATAAAGGTACTAATGTGTTTAATTGAAGTTCGACAGATAGAAGAACTGACACAATTTAGTAAATCCATAGAATCAGATTTGATCAGATCAAACTCAAAATCCATTGTAGAGGCACCATTAAGGAGATTCGATAGAGTACCGCATCCGTTGGATAGACACTTCAGTATCTAGATTTCGAAATGTGATCCTGTTGAACTCGATGAGAATAACAAGAATTTGATCACCTACATGGATGCCATGCAGAGGTTCAACTCCAATTAATGGCATGGAGCCATAGATTCGAAATAGAGTTCATGAAGGTCAATGGTGTATGGACACTCGTTGATCCACTTGAAGAGGAAAAACTCATATAGCGTAAGTGGATCTTCAATAGGATCAGAGTAGCACAGACGAGAAGGTGGAGACCTACAAAGCTCATCTGGTTGTCTAAGGATGCTACCAACATTATGGTACTGACCATAATGAGATAATTTTCTCCTTGTGGTAATGGTAAATATTTCGGAGTTGGAACGTGTATTTTGATAAGTGATCAAAATGTATGACTTTATTGAGAATGAAGAAGAACCCTACAAATACAAATGGGTTAATAGTTCTATGAATGTATTTCTTATTTTGTATATGAATAAAATTTTCATAATCAAAAATGATATTCCTTACATTACAGAGAATAAAGATTTTGCTATTATAATAGTTCTTCATAAAGGACTTGGAAAAAGCATCTCTCATCCTAGGATGAAGATCTATAGAGATAGATCTAAGAAGCTGCTTGAATTTTTTCAGTCCAACATACATAGGATGTTTATAAGTAGAATTTGTTCTATCATTATACCATGTATGAGACTGGATATGGTATACTCACTAGGATAGTGTGTGGATACTTGCAAGATCTAGATGAGAATCACTGGAAGGTCATCCTTGAGTATTTGAGAAATACTAAAGATCGATGACTCGGTTATGGAGAATCTGACTTAAAACTTGGGTAGTATAACTTCAGTTTTCAGTTGGACATAATAATAGTAAGAATGCATTGGAATACATCCTTACCTTAAATAATAGAGTAATCTGCTGGAAAGGTTCCAAGTAGAAAAATATAGCCAAATTCAAATTGCGATGCAGAATACATTGCAATATTCGCTGCTTGCAAGGAAGCTATGTGATTATATAAGCTCACTGAAAAGCTAGGAGTGGCACTCTCCAATGATGGTCCTGCTATATTGTACAGCACCGAAGTCATAGCTCATACCAAAGAGCTGAAGTCCTATTAGCTTACTAGACATTTTGCATCACTATCATCTTATTCGGAAAATCTATTAAGGTGACGTCAATCTTTAGAAGATCGATGGAAAAAAGAACTTGATCAATTCACTTACTAAAGCCTTGATATCTAGGAGTTCTGAGATGATAAATCGAAGATGGGTATATGATACTATACTGATTGGCTTTAGTCTAAGTGGGAGTTGTTGAAAAATATGTCCTAAAACTAATTGTGTGATGATTGTGCTAACTATAATTGTATATGAATTGATAAATAATAAAAGTTATTTGATATTTTTTATCATAAGATTATATCTTCTAACAAACTCTTATGTTGTGATGAAGTCCTTAGAACTACTTTGATCGATAAAGGAGGATTTATCATGTAGTCTTTAAACTAGTTCGGGACTAAATGATACGCTATTATTAGGATGATAGCAATATCAAGTATAGGTCGTTATGTGCCATATGTGTTGGTTACCTTCATAATCAAATAGTATGGAGATATTGGTATAGCATGCAGGTGAGATGTAGGGGTACATCATCACTGAACGTGACTAACTGCGGAGCACTTTGCTGTCAAAGATAGCTCGCGAAAGGTATAGGTATGAGTGTCCCTCCGACTTGAGATCATCAGGTGACTTACAAGCAACTCACTGTACTTTGATGTCAGACTAACTGAGTTTTTAATTCATTGATGAAAGATTTTTGGGTATAGTCAAGTACTTGTCAAGTCGATGTATGAGTCAAGATGGGATTGACCTCTCCAAATTAGTAGAAAATATGTATCAGTGTATTTCAATTTAGCAAAATCTGTGTCCGAATAATTCATGAGATAGATTTAAAAAAGATTAAAATATAATATGGATGATTTATCTAGGATTGACAGTTAAATCCTAGGTCATCCTCAAGCATTAGGATCAAAGAGATGAATTATACGGTGTTGCTTCACCTTCATTCGACCTATCCAGATGTCGGATCATCATTGCTAGATGGTTACATCGATTAGTTCAGAAAGATATTTTTGTGCTATCGGCTTGGATTCGAACCTATGGGGTCACACTCAAAAGAAGTTTCTGATTGATCAAGTAGCTGATCAATGATTGAGAATCGTTCAAGGGCTTAATCATCAATTCGATTGATGGTTAACTTTATACAAAAGTTATAATAAATTAATTCATCAAGTATTAGTGAATTAATAAAAAATTAATTAGTAATTAAATTATTGATTAGCTCAATTTGATTGAGCAAAAAAGATTAAATATAATCTAATAGAATTAGATTCAATTATGTTTGACCCGATTAGGTTATGAGATGATTTAATCGCTAAGGGAGAATTATCTCTGATTTGATTAGAATTTTGGTTCAATTAATTCTTAATTTGATTAAAATTTGATTAAAAATTTATAAATCTAATTAGATTAGATTTCATATATTTTATTTGGGCTAAACCAGATGTGATTTGGTTTGGATTAAAATAAGAAAACTTGGAGTCTTTATTGGAATAGGACTCTTCTCCCTACACCAATCCAGTTTGCACATCATATATCTCCATGTACAAAATTGTTTTGCATAAGATTTTTTTGCACCAAAGAGTCCTTTCTCTTATCTATCTCACGTCTAAATCTAATTTAATTTTGATAAAAGAAAGATTTTAAAATTAAATTTTAAAATATTTCTTATCAAGAGAATCTGTTCTCATCCAGATCAACCTCTCCACGTCAATAAATTTCTTTCTCCTTATATGTGTGACATTTTGAAGAGATTTTTTATGAGAGATTAGTTGGAAAATTAATTTGTCATAAAAAAATATGGGAAGGAAATGTTTTGGGATGTAGAATTGTGAAGAAAAGTAGAATCTCGTAAGAGTCCAGGATCACTAGGACTCTTCACCCCACTTCCTTATACACCTATAAAAGGGGCTTTTGTGGTTTCTTTTATATACGTACCAGAAGAGATGTCTTCATGTGATAAAAGTTGGGACATGGTTCATGATGTGAAAAATAGGGAGAAAGATCCTCTCTCTTGGGGTGAGCGCAAAAATCTGAATTTTAAATTTTTGATCTTTTGGGTTTGGAAAGAGAGAATAAAATAGAAAAAATTATTTTTTTCTCTATCTTTCTTTCACCTCTTCATCTCCTCCAGAAGTTCATCTTCAATCTCCAAAAAAGTTCCAAAAATTTGAAGAAAGGATCTAGATCAGTCAAGAAGAAGGTCTTCGCATGAGCTAGCACTTCCGAGAAGATCGATCAGATCGAAGCTTCGAGTGGATTTTCCATTGAGATCGGATACGTGTGCGGCTGTGAGCAATCAGCAAAGATCTTCTCTACCATCTTCTCAATAGCAGTGATCATTGATCCATGCTCAGGTATTGAGTTCTGAACTCAGATTAAAAGTAGATGTGATCTACTGCTCACATGCATGCATGCTGATTTTATCTTTAGTATCTTTCAGATTTTATATGCAACATAATATGTCATAGATCTTAGAGTAGGTTGATTTAATAATTAGATCATATGCATGATAGATTAATTTGATTAATCTAATTATCTTTTGCTATAATTTTTTTTAAAAAAATTTGAAATACATGCATGAATTCGTCTACGCATTCCAACATTAATTAATTCATATACTGATTAGATTTTGATTTTTTCTTGTGTGTGTAGATATGGCCTCAAACTTGTCACTCCGATCACTGTTGGATAGTGAGAAGTTGATGGGATCTAATTTTGATAACTGGTATCGAAAATTCAAAATTATCTTGAAGCACGAGCGAATTTTATATGTGATTACAGATCCGACACCTGAGAAGCTTACTCCCAACACCTGTGGCACGGTTCGAGATACTTATTTAAAGTGGCTTAATGATCGCACCATGGTTTATTGTATAATGTGGGCCTCCATGAATGACGAGTTCAATCAAAAGTTCAAAGAGGCTCAGCCAGAGGACATGCTCAAGGTGTTGAGAGAGTCTTTTGGTACTCTCGACAATGTTGAGCAGTACAAGACTAGTTGCATCATTTTTAATATTCGAATGAGGGAGGGAGCATCTATCACTGATCATTTATTGTGCATGATCGAACATATCGAGCATCTGAGCAAGCTCAGCTTTCTCTTGCATGAAAAGTTGGGAAAGGATGCGATCCCAAACTCTCTACCCAAATCCTACTTATCGTTGCTCAGTCATCTTAGAATGATGAAGCCTACAGTCAACTTTCACGGTCTGTTGGGATTGCTGTCAACTTTTGAGAAGGATCACCAGCTCCACAAAGAGATAATGAATGTAGTGGGAGGATCTTCTTCGGGTGGGCGTCATCTCTTTAAGAAAGAAAAAAAAATAAAAAGGTGCAAAGTGCTGGGAGTCAGATCCAGAAGCCCCAGTTCAAGGCCGATCGGAGTCAGACAGAGTGCTTCTATTGCAAGAAATAGAGTCATTGGAAGAAAAACTATCCTCAATATATAGCTTCTTTTAACCTGAACAGGCCAAAGAAGAAGAAGCAATCGGTTGCTGGATAAGGTACTTATATGATAACACCTTGTAACTTCTCTATTTTTGATATAATAACCTGGGTATTGGATACCGATAGCCCTATTAATATTTGTAATTCGTTGCAGGATCTTTAGGTCAATAGGAGATTTGGAGATAATGAGAGATTTTTGAACTTGGAGATAGAAGATCAGTTCTAGTTCTAGCTTTAAAAATTATCAAGCTTATATTCAGTCTCATTTTATTATTCTAAATGAATGTCATTACTATCTTAATTTTTTTTAAATATTATTTTTGTAGGCCTTTTGGCCAAATCAAATTATGAAATATCAATAAATTTTTTTTTTGTGATATCATTTTGAAAGTGTTACTATAATGCATGGACAGTTGAACAATGGTATTTATATTATATCTAGGCCTAATGTAATATACACTTCTAATAAATATCCTAGGATAGTCGATGTTACGGATGCCTACCTTTGGCATTGTAGGCTAGGTCATATTAACAAAAATAGGATGAACAGGTTAACTCAAGAAGGAATTCTTGATGACAATGATTATGAATCATTGCCAACCTGTGAGTCTTATTTATTTGAAAAAATAACTAAGTCACCTTTTACTGAAAAAAGTGAATGAGTCAGTGATGTTCTGAGTCTGGTCCATACTGATATATGTGGATCCATGAACACAAATACCAGAGGAGAGTATCACTATTTCATTACATTCATAGATGATCTATCTAGATATGCGTATGTCTACTTGACGAAACACAAGTCCGAATCATTTGAAACATTCAAACGATTCCATAATGAAGTAGAGAAACAAACTAAAAAGAATATTAAAATTCTTCGATCAAATTGAGAAGGTGAATATCTTTTTAGTGAATTTTTGATATATCTTGAGGAGAATAAGATTCTCTCTCAATAGATACCTCTTAGAATGCCACAACATAATGGTGTGTCAGAAAAAAAAAATCGAATCTTGTTGGACATGGTTCAATCCATGATGGACTTTTCTAGTCTGCTGATATCCTTCTAGGGATATGCATTCGAGTTGGTTTGTTATGTGCTTAATAGAGTTTCTAGTAAATCTGTAAGTAAAACACCATATGAGATATGGACTAGATGTAAGCCAGCACTCTCTCACCTTAGGATTTGGGGATGTCTAGTTTATGTCAAATGTTTGAAAACAGACAAACTTGAAGTCAGGTCTGATAAATATAATTTTATTGGGTATCTCAAAGAAACTAAGGGGTATTATTTCTACCTTAGTGATATACAAAAGGTGTTTGTCAGCTTTAGGACAGTCTTTTTAGAAAAGAAATTCCTTAGAGAAGGGATTAATGCCTCTAAAGTTGAACTTGATAAAGTTCAATAGGTAGAACCGACACAGTCTAGTAAGCCCACAGAGCTGGATTTGATGATGTCAAATTCGAAACCCATTGTAGAGGTACTGTTAAAGAGATTCGATAGAGTATCACATCAATTGGACAGATACTACAATTTTTTGATTTGGAATGGAGATCCTGTTGAACTTGATGAGAACAATAAGGATCCGATCACCTATATGGATATAATACAGATGTCTGACTCTGATAAATGACTTGAAGCCATGAAATCCAAAATAGAGTCCATGAAGATCAATGATGTATGGATATTAGTTGACCCACCTGAAAAGGTTAAACCCATAGGGTGTAAGTGGGTCTTGAAAAGGAAGAGGGGCACAGACAGAAAGGTGGAGACCTATAAAGTCCATTTGGTTGTCAAGTGTTATCGTCAGTGTTATGGTATTGACTATGACGAGATATTTTCTTCTGTGGTAATGCTCAAATCCATTCGGATTATGCTTGCAACAGCTGCACACATGGACTATGAAATTTGGCAAATGGATGTGAAAACAGCTTTTCTAAATGAAGAGCTAGAAGAAGAGGTGTATATGATACAGCCTGAGGGTTTCACATCTATAGATGAGTCCAAAGTATGCAAGCTTCAGAGATCTATTTATGCATTGAAGCAGGCATCTAGGAGTTGGAACATGCATTTTGATAAGGTTATCAAAATGTATGGCTTCGTTAGGAATGGAGAAGAACTCTGCATTTACAAATGGATAAATGACTCTGTGGTTGTATTTCTCAATATATATGTGGATGATATTCTCTTAATCGAGAATGACATCCCTGCATTACAATGAATAAAAGTTTGGTTATTGTCTCAGTTCTCTATGAAGGACTTGGGAGAAGCATCCTACATCTTTGGGATGAAGATCTATAGAGATAGATCGAAAATGTTGCTTGGATTGTGCTAGTCCATGTACATAGACACCATGCTGAAGCGGTTCAGTATGAAAAATTTCAAGAAAGACTATCTCCCGATAGGCCATGAAATTTTTCTCTCGAAGAGGAATTGTCCGACAACTCCTCAAGAGAGAAGCGTATGAGTAGAATTTCATATATTTCGATAGTGGGTTCTATAATGTACGTCATAACATGTACAAGATCAGACGTGGCATACTCACTAGAGATAGTGAGTAGATACCAATCTGATCTAGGAGAGAACCATTAGATGGTCGTAAAGACCATCCTTAAGTATTTAAAAAATACTAAGGGCCAGTGGCTTGTATATGGTGAAACTGACTAGAAACTAGTGAAATTTACTGACTTCAACTTTCAGTCAAATTATGATGATAGCAAGAGTGTGTCGGATTATATTTTTACTCTGAATGGTGGAGCTATCTACTGAAAAAGTTCTAAGAAGCATACCGTGGTTGACTCTATTTGCGAGGCGGAGTATATCGTGGCATTCGATGTTGCGAAGGAGGCTGTATGGTTACGAAAGTTAATCAGTGAGCTCGGAGTGGCATCCTTTGTTGATGGCCCCATTCTGTTATATTGTGATAGCACTAACACCATTGCTCAAGCCAAGGAGCGCACCAAACATATTCTGTGTCGCTACCACCTTATCCGAAAGATCATGGATCGAGGTGATGTCGATCTTCAGAAGATTAACGGAAAGAAGAATCTGACTGACTCATTTACTAAAACTCTCGAAATCAAGGAGTTCGATGATCACAAGTTGAAAATGGGTATACGATACTATACTGATTGAGGTTTTAGTCCAAGTGGAAGTTGTTGGAAAATGTATCCTAAAGTCAATCGTCAGTCTGTTGACGATTGTGCTCATATTTATAATTGTATATAAATTTTTATTAATAAAAATTATTTTATTTTTTTATTATAATTTATCCATCTTATTTTGAACTCCTGTGTTGTAATGAAGTCTTTAGGACTATATCTAGTCGACAAAGGAAGATTTATCATTTAGTCCTTAAAAGTATTCGTGATTGAATGATATGCTGTTAATAGGATGATAGCAATATCGAGTATAGATCATTGTATGCCATATGAGTTGGTTGTCCTCTTAACCAAGAAGTATGGAGACACTATTATGTTATGTAGGTGGAATATTGGAGTACATTCTCATCAAATGTGACCATTTATCGAGTACTTTACTGTCAAGAGTAGCTCGTGAAGGATATGGGTATAAATGTCCCTCAAATCTGAGATCACCACGGTGACTTGTAAGCAACTCACTATATTTTAGTACCGGATTATCTGAGTTTTTAATTCAATGATGGAAGGTTACTAGATGTAGTAAGTACTTATCAAGTTAGTATGTGAGTCAAGATGGAATTGATCCTTCTAAATTAGTAGGACATGTGTGTCAGTATATTTCAATTTAGTAAAATCTTGATTAGGATAATCATATGATGGATTTGAAAGGTTGAAATATAATGTGATCGACTATATTAGGATTGAAAGTCAAATCCTAAGTCACCTTGAGCATTAGGGTCAAAAGGATGGATTATACGGTAACCATACGCCAGTAGGTTATAGAATATTGCTTTGCAATCCTTCGGCCTATTTGGACGTCGGGTCTCATTACTAGATGGTTATATCGATTAGTATAGAAAGTTATTGTTATACTATTGACTTAGGTTCGAACCTATGAGATCACACATATTAGAAGATTCGGTCAGATCTAATGATTGAAAAGTCCAATTGGATTGTGACTCTGGTGAGAAGTCCCACTGGGACTGGGACTGGGACTTTGGAGGAGAGTCTCACTGGACTGAAACTTTACTTTTAATAGAGAATTAATTAGTAATTAGATTTTTAATTAAATCAATTTGATTGAGTAAAAAATTTTGAATCAAGTCTAATTGAATTGGATTCAGTTCGACTTAGATTGGGTTTGATATGATCAAATCTGATTGCCAGAGAAATTTGATCTTGATTTGATCAAGACTTGGACTCAGTTAATTCCTAATTGAATTAAAAATTTATTGAGATAATTGAGCTTCTAATTTGATTAGATTCATTTCTAACATTAGGTTCAAACTAGATTTGATTTGATTTAGAGTCCAAACCAACAGAGACTCTATCTCTTTATCTTTATGCCATCCTGGACCCATGCACCTAATCTCAATGTTAAATTAGATTTGGCTTGAGATTTTTGGTGTGATGAGAGTGGCCCCAGTAAGGGTGGGTGGCAATGCATGATGAGTCATAATCTTATTTGTTGCCTAATTCGAATGTGATCTGAATTAGAGATAAGGTGATAAGAAGGAAAGCGATTTTTCAAATATGGAAAGAAGGGTGGTGACTATTGTATTTTTCTTTAATTTCTATGAGGAGTTTTGGGACATGTGAGATATCAGATCTTCTCCTCATGCCAAAGATAATTTTTTAAAAATTTTTGGATGCCAAGAATTATGATTGGCATGGGGATATGGGCGCCCCTCCCCTTTGACCAAAATCCTAGCTCCATGTTATAAAAAGGGCTCTCCAATAGTGGACGCCCTATCTTGAGTTCCTTTTCTGACTTTTTATTTTTCTTTAGAGCTCTCCCTCTTCCTCTCTTCCTTCTCTAAGTCTTATTCTCTTTTGGAGCATCCAAGATTTTTGAAGAAGAAGGGAGAAATCAGCCTTTATAGATCCTTGCAAGCTAGCACTTCCAAGGAGCCTAATCTATGCCGTTCTTCGTGTGGACATTCTGTAGAGGCTGGATAACTTTGTGTAGCTGTGAGCAACCTGAAGGAGAGCCCATCCAAGTGTTGGACCAGCAGAGATCAAGAGTTTTCAATTTGGTAGTGGTTTCTAAACTTCCTCGATCATTTTTGTTAGATCTAATGGTTAGATCTAGAATTGCAGCATCGATCAGATCGATGCAAGTTTTATTTTTAGATCTCATGTGCATATTAAATCATATTATTTATCTTGATATAGTAGTTTAGATTAGATCTTATTCATATAATTTAGATTAAATTATTTAATCTTATAGTTCTGCTGCATAAAATTTTTAAAATTGCATGCGTAGCACTACCTATGTTTCCTTCATCTTGAATCCAATGCCTCACGAGGTTTGAATGCACAGATTCTCTACTTTGCACGCACGCCAAGCCTCGCAGGAAAGAGGGATGATCTTTCTGAAGGAAAGCATGGTGGGTGTTGTGCATGTATTTTTAAAAATTTATAGTGAAACATACATAGATTAAACAATTTAATCTACAATGCATGCATAGATCAAATCTAATATCACTATACAGGATCTATGACATGAACTAATATGCATGTATCTATAACTAAAATCTAAAATTTAGTAAGTACAGATTATATCTTATTTATATTTAGATCATATCTAAATTTTAATTAAATTTAAAACTTCATACTTGAGTGTGGGTAGTAGATCACCGTATCTGAAATTTATGGTAGATGGTTCTTCATGATGCTTGGTAGCCGCATACGTGTCCGACCTCTATGGGTATCCACATGAACTTCTTGTGCTGATCGATCTCTCTGAGAGTGCTAGCTCGTGAAGGCACCATCCTTTGACTGATCTAAGAGGAACATGATGAAGATGAAGATTAAGAAGATCCTCTCCTTTTCTTCTTGGATCCATGCATCAGATCTCTACAATAGAGATCAGGAGAAGAACCCTTTTTTCTCAATTTTTCACGTATAAGAGAGAACCTTTCTCTCTTCTTTTCATGCCTTTAAGAAGAACTTTTCTTCTTTGATTTTTTATGATAAAAATTAAATATAATCTGATTTTTTATACTAAAAATCATGAGAGATCTTGAGCCCTAGAAGAATCCAAAAGAGAGATCCAAAAGAAGAACTGTTCTTCTCTTTTTTTCTTCTTGATCTAGAACTCCAAAAAGTCCCAAACACCCAACCAAATTTTTTTGATATTTTTTTCTAAATTTTTATGTTAAAAATTAGATCTAATTTAATTTTTATCTTAAAAAAAAAAAATCTGAAAGAAGAACTCCTTCTTCAAGGCTGCGCATAAAAAAGAAGATCCACCTTCTTCCTTGATCTAAAACTCCAAGAAGCTCCAAATGTCCAACCAATTTTTTTTACTATTTTTTCTTTAAATTTTTATGTTAAAAATCAAATCTAATCTAATTTTTATCTTAAAAAAAAATAAAAAAAAAATCTAAAAGAAGAACTCCTTCTTCTTCAAGACTGCGCATAAGAAAGAAGACCCTTCTTCTTTCTTCTCTTTCTCTCATTGGGAAGAACTTTTCTTCTCCAATTTTTCTACCGTAAAACTAGTAGAGAAGTCTCTCTTTGAAGTCTAAAAACTAGCAACAAAAACTTCATAAAACACTCCAAGAAGAAGAGAAGAAAGGGGATGTTGCGTGTGGGATGTTGGGGCGTCCAACTCTTGGATGCCCCCTTCTTGTTTTTGGTGACATGGAGAAGGGAGGGATGCCTCCTTTTTTATGCACAGAAGAGAGGAAAGAGAGTGCACATCTTAGTGGGGTATGGGGTTTCTCTTTTCATGTTAAAAGAAAGTGGGGCGTGGAGATTAAGATGGCATGTGGGGTTTGGATTTAGTCCTATTCCAAATAGGATTCAAGATCTTGATCAAATTTTAACTAATTCTTGGATCCAATCCTAACTAACTTAGAAATTAGTTATAACAAACTAACTAATTGGATCCTAACCCAATTATTAGGCTTTAATTGAATTTATAATTAGTTAAATTAAAACCTTATTGATCCAGGGAATGATTCTTGATTGCGATCAGGAAAGTTATTTGATAATAAGGCTTGATCCAATCAAGCCTATTATCCAATAGAATTTGATCCAATCAAAATCTATATAAAATAATTTTATATTCATGTATTTCTGAGATCAATTGAAATAAGCTCTATTATTTAATAGGGATGCATCCAATCAATCCAAAACCAATCTAATTGAATCCAATTCAATTAGATCTAATCCAATCTCCATTGCTCAATCAAATTAAACTAATTAACAATCATATTGTTAATTAATTATTCTTCTAATTTACTAACTATTAGTAAATATTTTATTGTAACTTTTACATAGGATTAATCATCAATCAAATTGATAATTAAATCCTTCAACGATTCATAATCATCGATCAGCCATTTGATCAGACAAGTATTTCTATATGTGTGACCCCATAGGTTCGAACCTAAGCTGATAGTACAAGAATAATTCCTATACTAATCGATGTAACCATCTAGCAATAAGACTCGATGTCCGGATAGGCTGAATGTATGCCCAGCAACACTCTAGAACCCATGTGGATATAGTTACTATATAATTCATCCCTTTGACACTTGATGCTCAAAGACGACTAAGGGTTAAACTGTCAATCCAAAAAAAGTGATCCACATTGTATCTCAATCATAAAAATCTTATGACTCATCACTAGGATTACTTTGGCCAAAGTTTTGCTAAATTGAAATATAGTGATACATCATCTTCAATTTTACTTGAAATGATCAATCCCATCTTGACTCGCACTCAGACTTCATAAGTATTTAACTGTATCCAAAAATCTTCCGTCACCGAATTAAAAATTTGGATAGTCCGGCACCAAAGCACAGTGAGTTGCTTGTAAGTCACCAAGGCAGCCTCAGGTTTGAGGGATACTTATATCCATATCCCATCAGAGTAGTCCTTGATAGCAGAGTGCTCCAAAAGTGATCACGCTCAGTGAAATATACTCCTACATATCATCTGTATGCCATACCCGTGTCACCACATGTCTTGGTTAAGAGGACAACCAACTAAGATGGCATACAACAACTTAGATGGCATACAACAACTTATACTCGATACAATTATCATCTTTGTAATAATTGTATCATTTGATCGTGAGCAAGATTTAAGAACCACATGATAAATCTTCCTTTATCATTTTGGTAGTAGTTCTAAGGACTTCATCATAACATATGAGTTCTATTTTGAAAGAATATTTCTTTTGATGAATCTACCAGATAATATTTATCATTTTATAATTCATATACTTGTATGGAGCATAATCATCTACAACCTAGATGATTGGCTTTAGGACACATTTTCTAACAACTCCCACTTGGACTAAAGCCAATCAGATCGATATCAAATATCCATCTTCCATTTGTGATTATCGAACTCTTTAAATTTGATTGTTCTAGTCAATAGGTCGGTCAAGTTCTCCTTTTAGTCGATCTTCTTAAGGTCGACTTTGTTTCGATCCTATCGAATAAGGTGATTGCAATGCAAAAAGTATTTGATTCTTAGATGGAATATCAATTCTTTAGCTTGAGCTATGGCTCTAGTAGTGCTGTCAATACAGAAGTACTGGACTATCAATGGAGGGTGCCTCTCCAAACTCGCTAATGAACTTTCATAACTAAATAACTTTTTTATCAGTATCAGATACCATAAAGAACTCTGTATCGTAAATAAAATTGACTACTAAATACTGCATGGAACCTTTCCAGCATGTCACTCCTCTTTATAGGATAAAAATATAATCTGACAAAATTTTGTCACTTCGATCCGACTAGAAACTAAAGTCAATATTCCATAAATTTTAAGTCAGACTCTCCATAAGCTAGCCATTGATCCTTGGTATTTCATAAATACTTAAGGATGGTTCTCATAACCTTCCAAATTTTTATGGAGAATGGAGATGACAACCAAGCTTTTATTCCCTATAATGTAGGGATGTAATTTTTGATTAAGAAAATTTCATCCAAACAATACAAAGAATACGATTACAGAACTATTAGTCCATTTATACATGCAAGATTTCGCTTCATTCTTAATGAAGCCATATGTTCAAAACATATGTTCCAACTTTGAGAAGCTTAATTCAATTCGAATAGACTTGAGGATTGTCACAAGAAAATTATCTCGTCATAGTCAACACTATAACTTTGATGAAATTTTTTGACAATCAGACAGAATTAATAGGTCTCCACCTTTTCGTCTGTATCTCTTATCCATCTGAAATCCACTCACACTCTATGGGTCTTACCCCTTTAGGTGAATCAACGACTGTCCATACATCATCGATCTTGATGGACTTCATTTCAGATTTAGTGACTCAAGCCACTTCTCAAAATTAGATTCTTGTATAGCATCCGTATGGAAAATCAAATCTCCATCCCGAACTTAGAAACTGAAGTATCTGTTCGACTAATATGGTACTCTACTGTATTTATTTAAGGATGCTTATACATCGGGCTCTGAATTTGATCTAGTCAACTTCAATTCTATTGGTTTGTATCGAAATTGATTCTTCTACCTATCAAGCTTCACCAAGTTTGCTCTTAATGGCATTAGTTTCTTCACCAAGGAACTTCTTTTTTAAAAAGAACATCTTAAGATTCATGAACATCTCATGTCCATTTGGAAGATAGAAGAAATATCTCTAAAATAATATTTATCAAATCAAGATCTAGGCTAGTTGGTTAATGAATATTTCACATAAGTTCGACACCCCAAACCTAAGGTAAATGAGTATTGAACTACCCAAGTCTATATCTCATATGGAGTTTTGGTGATCGATTTGCTCAAAACGTTCTTAAGCACATATCAAGTAGTCTCTAAAGTATAACCTCCGACTGACTAGCAAACCCTACAGTAGATCGAACCATATCTAGCAGGGTTCAATTCCTCCTTTTAAATATCCTTTTAATAAGAGTGATGTCTCAGGAGAGGTCCATTAAGAAAGAATATATTTTTCTCCAAGATATATCAAAACTTACTGTAAAGGTATTCACTTCATCGCTCTGACTGATGAGTTTTAATACTCTTTGTAGTTTATTTTTCTACCTCATTACGAAATTATTTGAATATTTCAATCGACTCAAATTTATGCTTCATAAGCAAAATGCACCCATACCAAGATAGGTTGTTAGAGATTTTAATGAAGTAGCAGACCCTCTTTTGGTACTAATATTCATGAGTATAATTACATCAATATGTACCAAACTCAGAACATCGCTGGCTCATTCATCCTTTTCAATAAAAGATGACTAGGTCAATTATGCCAAATGCAGGCTTCAGTGACATTGTCTAATCTAGTGTGCTAGTTAGATGTGTATTTTACACTAACAGGCTATGGTAATGAGTTTATATCATTTTCAATTGTCCACTTATTATTGCAGTATCATTCACAATGATATCATAATAATCATACTTATTGACACCATCAATAAGATTGGATAATAGTGACAATCACCTAAAATGACATCTTCAGAATTGAAAATAAGCTCAACGATTCCTGATGTTAAGATTGGAACAGACTTCCATATCTTACATTTAAGAATCTCTTGCCATTTTCAAACTTTATACTATCCTGAAGTCTTTTACAACTATTTGCAAATATGACTTATATATCGGTATCCTATACACAAGTAGTAGTATTACCAATAGAGAAACTTCAAGGAGTTATCATATAACTATCTTGATCAGTAACAATTTGCTGATTTCTTTTTTAAGCCTATTTGGATCAGCCGGAGGCTTCTTGATCAATTTGCTTAAAAACTATATTCAACTTCTGATACTAGCTATCGAAGTTAGGCCTGATAATATTTTCACTGTCTAACAGTGAAGAGAGTGACTATTTTCTAGCCATTTCTGAAAAGAGAACAATTGACCTATTAGTATATGAACTATTTTAAGCCTAAATACTTGAACTTTAGTCTAAAGGTTCTTCTACTATTTTATGCGAATTGGTAGCCTCTACCTTCAATCCTAAAAATTACTTTAATTTCTTAGTGGGTGTTAGAATCCACACAGACTGCATTCAGGCCTGAGTGTGGCTCGGCCAACCCTAGTGTATCCATGGGTAGGTTCATAACCAATTATTTCTTCAAATAATTTCTAGCAATCAGATTTTGCCCCAGGCATCCCTTCAGCAGGCGTGTGATGCCTTCATTGAAAATTCTGTTTAGGTCCAACCATTAACATGACAACATCAAGTGCATCCAACAAAATGGATGTCCAAGCCCGAGTATGGCTCGGCCAACCTAAGAATTGATCTGAAGGTACAATAAGATAGTCATATAATAGATGATAATTCTAATATATAATAGACAACAGATATGTGGCACCTCCAATGCCTATTTAAAATATTGGACTCATTATCATGTACCTTAATGGGAGGCTATGATCTAATTATCTCCATAACTAGCTCATTTTATGGACCTAATAATTTAAGAGATTTGGTTAATTTATTTTATAAAATATCAATCGATCTATAAATCATAAATTCTCCCACTGACTTCACTAAGTCATGAAAAGGATTAGTGACTAGTGGGTCCAACCGGTATGTCGTAGATCTTTCCACTGACTTTATCAAGTCATGAGAAAGATTAGAGATAAGTCAGTCCAGGATACCTAAATCAGTCATACTAATTAACCTTAACAATATGGGTCAACTCGAGTCATCTAACGATCTAATCAGTCTAATGACTCAGGCTCAATCTTTGAGCCTGAATCAAGGTCTATTTGGTTTAATCAAAGACATAGACTCAATCAATTATAACTATTATTTTTGATCTAGAGTACCCTTGATCTAATCTAAATCAACTATTGGTTAGATTAGATCAATTACTCTTTTTAGTCCATTAAGTCTTTGATTCTAACCTTAGATCTAACTCAATTAAAAAGATCTGATTCGAGCTAACCCATGCCCCATATTTTATGCAATATCATTAAATTTTTAATCATAATTCTAGATTTAAAATATATTTTTTAATTCTTAATTAAGTATAGCATTAACATGGGTTAAGGTTATGAAACAATTTCTTATGTAAATTTTTTACATTAAATGATAAAATCTTTTAGATCAAATTTAAATTTTTATGATTTTCAATCAAAATAATTTTGATTAATCAAGATTACATGTAACTAGTTTTTTCGCAACTTGTATCACATATAACAATACCTAGGGTTTCAAGATCTAAGATTTTGCAAGAAAGTAAGTTTTCTCCTTTCACTTTCTTCTTCATGAGATCTCATAATGGCACCCCTACACATCATGAAGAGTACCCTATTGAATAGAAAGAGAAGGTTATGTAATCTTACTTACTCCTATGACTGGACGGTCTGGTGATTACCCAATCCGAGTACTTTGCTACTCAGAATATCTAATATAATTCACATATCATATATGCAAAACTTTAGATCAAATCTAAATTATATTAGATCTGATTTTACATTAGATCATACCTAAAATTAGATTATAATATGTCTCATGCATTGTTAAACCAAGATTTTAACTCTACATACATATATATTCATGTCATAATGAACCTTCACTCTGATACCATTTGAAGGAAAGTGTGGTGAGTGATGTGCATGCATTTTTAAAAATTTATAGTGAAACATACATAGATTAAATAATTTAATCTACAATGTATGCATAGATCAAATCTAAAATCACCATACAAGATTTATGACATGAACTAATATGCATGTATCCATAACTGAAATCTAAAATTCAGCAAGTACAGATCATATCTAATTTATATTTAGATCATATTTAAATATTAATTGAATTTAAAACTTCATATCTAAGCACGGATAGTAGATCACCACATCCAAAATTCATGGTAGATGGTTCTTCATGATGCTTGACAGCCGTACATGCATCCGGCCTCTACGGGTATCTACACGAAGTCCTTATGCTGATCGATCTCTCCGGGAGTGCTAGCTCACGAAGATACTATCCTTTGACTGATCTAAGAGGTACATGATAAAGATGAAGAATAAGGAGATTCTCTCCTTTTCTTCCTAGATCCATGCATCTGATCTCTACAATAGAGATCAAAAGAAGAACCCTTTCTTCTCAATTTTCTATGCATAAGAGAAAACTTTTCTCTCTTCCTTTCATGCCTTTGAGAAGAACTTTTTTTTTTTTATTTTTTATGATAAAAATCAGATCTAATCTAATTTTTTATGCTAAAAATTATAAGAGATCTTGAGCCCTAAAAGAATCCAAAAGAGAGACTCAAGAGAAGAACCATTCTTCTCTCTTCTTCTCCCTTTTCTCTTCTTGATCTAAAATTCCAAGAAGCCCCAAACATCCAACCAAATTTTTTTAATATTTTTTTTTAAATTTTTATATTAAAATTTAGATCTAATCATATTTTTATTTAAAAAAAATAAAAAAAATTGAGAAGAAGAACTCCTTCCTCAAAGCTGTGTAAAAGAAAGAAGATCCATCTTCTTCCTTGATCTAGAACTCCAAGAAGCCCCAAACACCTAACTAAATTTTTTTAATATTTTTTCTCTAAACTTTTATATTAAAAATAAGATCTAATCTAATTTTTATCTTGAAAAAAAATAAAAAAAAATTTGAAAGAAGAACTCCTTCTTCTTTAAGGCTGCACACAAGAAAGAAGATCCTTCTTCTTCTTTCTCTTTCTCTCGTTGGGAAGAACTTTTCTTCTCTATTTTTTAGACTGTAAAACAAGTAGAGAAGCTTCTCTTTGGTGCCCAAAAAGTAGTAACAAAAACTTCATAAAACACTTCAAGAAGAAGAGGAGAAAGGGGATGTTGCGTGTGGGATGTTGGGGCATCCAACTCTTAGACACCCCCTTCTTGTTTTGGGTGACATGGAGAAGGAGGGATACCTCCTTTTTCATGCACGGAAGAGAGAAAAGAGAGCGCACATCTTAGTGGGGTGTGGGGTTTCTTTTGTCATGTTAAAAGGGAGTGGGGCGTGGAGATTAAGATGGCACATGGGGTTTGAGTTTAGTCCTATTTCAAATAGGATTCAAGATCTTGATCAAATTCTAACTAATTCTTGGATCCAATCCTAACTAACTTAAAAATTAGTTATAACAAACTAAATAATTGGATCCTAACCTAATTATTGAGTTTTAATTGAATTTATAATTAGTTAGATTAAAACTCTATTGATCTAGAGAATGATTCTTGATTGCGATCAGGAAAGCTATTTGATAATAGGACTTGATCTAATCAAGTCTATTATCCAATAGGATTTGATCCAATCAAAATCTATATAAAATAATTTTATATTCATGCATTTCTGAGATCAATTAGAACAAGCCCTATTATTCAATAAGGATGCATCCAATCAATCCAAAATCAATCTAATTGAATCCAATTCAATTAGATCTAATCCAATCCTCATTGCTCAATTAAATTGAACCAATTAACAATCATATTATTAATTATTATTTTTTTAATTTACTAACTATTAGTAAATATTTTATTACAATCTTTGCATAGGATTAATCATCAATCAAATTGATAATTAAATCCTTCAACGATTCATAATCGTCGATCAGCCATTTGATCAGACAAGTACTTCTATATGTGTGACCTTATAAGTCTGAACCTAAGTCGATAGCACAAGAATAATTTCTGTACTAATCGATGTAACCATCTAGCAATAGGATTTGACGTCCAGATAGGTCGAATATATGCCCAGCAACACTCTAGAACTCATGTGGATATAGTTACCGTATAATTCATCTCTTTGACACTTGATGCTAAAAGATGACAAAGGGTTAAACTATCAATCTAGAAAAAGTGGTTCACATTATGTCTCAACCTTAAAAATCCTATGACTCCTCACTAAGACTACTTTGGCTAAAATTTTGCTAAATTGAAATACAGTAATGCATCATCTCCAATTTTACTTGGAGCAGTTAATCCCATCTTGACTCGCACAGACTTCATAAGTACTTAACTGTACCTAAAAATTTTTCATCATCGAATTAGAAATTTAGGTAGTCTAGCATCAAAGCATAGTAAATTGCTTGCAAGTCACCAAAGTAGCATCAAATCTGAGGGATACTTATACCCATACCCCATCAGAGCAGCCCTTGACAGCAGAATGCTTCGAAAGTGATCATGCTCAGTGAAATGTACTCTTACATATCACTCGTATGTCATATCCATGTCACCATACGTTTTGATTAAAAGGACAACCAACTAAGATGACATACAATAACTTACACTCGATATAATTATCGTTCTTGTAATAATTGTATCATTTGGTCACGAGCAAGATTTAAGAACCACACGATAAATCCTCCTTTATCATTTTGGTAGTAGTTCTAAGAACTTCATCATAACATATGAGTTCTATTTTGAAAGATATATTCCTTATAATGAATCTGTCAGATAACATTTATCATTTTATAATTCATATGCTTGTATAGAGCATAATCATCTACAACCTAGATGATTGACTTTAGGATATATTTTCCAATACTTTCTTTGCACCAATCCTTCAGGAGGGATGGAGGGAATGGATGAGATCTAATCTCACAGTAAGGGGACATCTTAGATGAAGTTCTCCATGCCAAAAGGATAAGTGCCAAGAAACTCCACACACCAAAAAATTTAGCATCCACCCTCTCCTCTCTTACATGGTGCTGTGGTTTTATTTTGTCACACAAATTTTCTCACACTCACCAATTAGTAGGTTCCTCCCTTTAAATAGGAGTGGCACCCGTATTTGATTGAATGCCCTAAGTTAGTTAGGACTCCTTATCCAATAAGGAAACCCAAGGGAGAAAATATTTGATGCCAACCTTGGCATCCTTTTTTCTCACACGCATGCACAAGGAAGTGGGCGGAAAAAACTAGCACCCCAACCTTTCTTAGTTAGCCACTTTATGAGAGAGAGCCCCTGCTATTTGGGACTTTAAGGATCTCATCCAATTTGGATCCAAATTGAGTCCAATTCGAATCTAATTCGAATCGAATTCAAACCAAACTCGAAGAGCTTATCAATCCTAATCTAATTAAAATTTTGGTCTGAATCTAACTTGAATTTTTAACTCAATATAATTTTAATTAAATTAGATCTAATATAAAATTAATTAGGATATAAATTTAATCTCTCATAAATTTTTTAGAATATTGATCAGATCATTATGATCCCAGGAATTA
The DNA here is from genome assembly GCF_000442705.2 of Elaeis guineensis. Lineage (NCBI taxonomy): Eukaryota > Viridiplantae > Streptophyta > Magnoliopsida > Arecales > Arecaceae > Elaeis > Elaeis guineensis. The sequence goes on along the minus strand of NC_025996.2, from coordinate 142,459,712 downwards.
AACCTGAACCTCATGTCCAGTGCTAGCTAGACATAGTCAACTTGTTTCATCCCATATGATCTCTAACTTAATTCTTAATTAAGCTAATCTATTTTTTCAATCAAGTCACATACTTTTAAATTATACTTATAGATCTAGGTCAATTCTTTCCTACGTTGCTTGACTTTGTTCATGGCTCCATAGATTCGAACACTAAGTCGGTAGCATAGGAACTATTTTTTGTACTAATTGAAGTTATCATCTAGTAATGGTTCTCGATGTCTAGATAGATCAAATATTTGTAAGGTAATATTCAAAAATCTATGCTTATGGTTACCGCATAATTCATCTCTTTGATCCTGAATACTCAAGGATGACCTAGAGTTTAACTGTCAACCCTGCATGAGTCATCCATATTGTATTTCAATCTTTCACATCCATCATATGGATTATCTGGATCCAGATTTTATTAAATTGAAATACAATGATGCATTAACTCCTATAATCTGGAGGGGTCAATTTTATCTTGATACATACACAGACTTCGCAAATACTTGACTATACCAGTAGCCTTCCATGACTGCATTAGAAATGTAGGTAGTCCGGTGCCAAAGCTCAGTGAGTTACTTATAAATCACTATGGTGATCTCAGATCTGAGAGACACTTATATCCATATACTTCACAAGTTGCTCTCGATAATAGAGCACTCCGCAGGTGAGTTACTTATTTAATGACGATGTACTCCTATATCTCACCTGTATGCCATATCAGTATTTTCACACTCCTTGATTAAGAAGATAACTAACCTATATGGCATACAACGACATACACTCGATGAACATCATCATCTTTTAATGACGTATCATTTGATCGCAAATATGTTTAAGAACTATTCGATAAATTCTTCTTTATTGATTGTCATATAGTTCTAAGGACTTTATCGCAACATAAGAGTTCTAATAAGGAAGATGTACATCTTGTGATTAAAAATATCAAATAAATTTTATTATTTCATAATTTATATATAATTATAAAGAGCATAATCATCCAAACGATTGACTTTAGGACATATTTTCTAATACCTTATTTATTTTTAAAGTCTCTAGAATAAATATTTAACAAGTATAAATATTTAATTAGAAACTATTTTCTCTACAGATTATCATGTCGAGTTCCAACCCTTTAGTCTGTATCTTTGACACTAATAGGTTGACTGGGATAAACTATAAAGATTGGCTCTAAAACTTGAGAATTATTCTCAGTTCTAAAAAGTTGACCCATGTGCTAGACTAGGATGCACCCGTATTGCCAGGTCGTCCATCCCTTGATCAATGAGTCACATTTGAGAAGTGGATGAATGAAGATAATAGGATGAAGTGCTATATTCTTATGTCCATGTCCAATGATCTTCAGTGTCAGCATGAAGATATAAGGACTGTCAGGGATATGCTGGCTCACCTACAAGAGTTATACAGTAAATAGAGTCGCACAGCTTGTTTTAAGGTCTTTTGTAGACTTTTCAGAGTGAAGATGCGTGATGGATAGTCTGTTAATGATCATTATTTAACAATGATCAAGGACATCGAAGAGCTTCAAAAGCTTGGGATGATGATGGATAAAAAATTATAGGTGGATTTAATCCTCTAGTCTCTTTCTGATTTATATGGACAGTTCATTATGAACTATCATATGAATAAGATTGATAGCATTCTGTCTGAACTATTGAATATATTGGTGACAGCTGAGGGCATCTTGAAAAGTTCAAGATGCTCGATTCTTATTATGGAGCAGGCTTCCTCCAAGAGAAAGTCTACTTGGAAGAAGAAGAATAAGCCTGCAAAGAAGTAGAAGAAAGAGGTTTCAAAGAAGACCGGCAATAAGAAAAATATTTTCATTGTAATGTCGAAGGCCATTGGAGAAAAAACTATCCGACCTACTTGATGAGTGTGAAGAACAGAAAGAAGGACAAGCTTTCTGAAGGTACATCTAATTTGCTCATAACTGAAACTAATCTAATGGTTTTCTCTTCTTCTAGTTAGGTTCTAGATTCTGGTTCAAGTGCTCACTTATGTACTTTTATGCAGGATTTAGAAGAAGTTAGAGGGCTGAGAAAAAGTGAGATCACTCTCCAGATTGGCAATGAAGCAAGAGTTGCTGTTGTGATCGTCGGGACCTACCCTTTGTGACTACTGTTAGTAATTAGTTTAAATTTGAAAGATTGTTATTTTGTACTTATAGTCAATAGAAATCTGATTTTTGTATCTGTGCTAGCACAGGATAACTATAATTTTTATTTGAATAAAGATATGTGTATAATTTATTTTAGAAATAAAGTTGTTGCATGTATTTTTTTGATTGATAGTCTTTATCATTTATATGTGGATGTGAGTGTTGACCTTAACGAGCATATTGTGAATGCTACAGGATCTAAGAGACTTAGAGATAGAATTAGCCAAAAGTATCTGTGGCACCTTAGGCTAGGCCATATAAGAGAGGACAGACTCAATAAACTGGAGAAAGATGGTCTTCTCGAGCCATTGACTTTCGAGTCTTATCCGGTTTGTTAGTCTTGTCTTACAAAAAGATGTCCAAACTACCTTTTATGGGATAAGGGGAAAGGGCCACTAAGATATTGGTCCTGGTGCATACTGACATGTGCGGTCCATTCTATGTATAGATTAGGGGTGGCTACATCTACTTCATAACCTTTATCGATAATTACTTATAGTATAAGATGCATCATAAGTCTGAAGCCTTTGAAAAGTTTAAAGAGTTCAAACATGTAGTAGAAAAGCAGACTGAAAAACTCATAAAGATTTTTTAATCAGATTGAGGAGGAGAATACCTTAGTAGAGAATTTCGGATCTATCTCAAGAATAAGTAGATATCTCTAGGGATGTCTCAGCTCAATGGGGTATCCGAAAGGAGGATCTAGAGGAAGCATACTTACAAAGGATCTAGAGGAAGCATTTCTTGTTGGAGATAGAGACATTAGGAATGATCCTAAGACCTACGATGAGATGATGTTAGATGTAGACTCCAAGAAATGGAAGGAAGTGATGAAGTCAGAAATTGACTCCATACATTCCAACTAGGTTTGAACCTTGGTAGATCTACCTGAAGAGATTGTACCTATTGGATGTAAATGGATTTATAAAAGAAAAATTAGATCGGATAGTCAGGTAGAGATCTATAAAGCAAGACTGGTTATGAAAGGTTATAGTCAACGTGAAGATATTGACTATCAGAAAATCTTTTCGCCTATGGCCATGCTGAAATCCATCCAGACTCTACTTGTGATTGTGGATTTTCATGATTATGAAACATGATAGATGGATGTGAAAACTATCTTTCTAAATGGATATCTTGAGAAAGATATCTTTATAGAGTAGCCTATGAGTTTTATATCTTATGATAGTGATCACAAGGTCTGTAAGCTGTAAAGATCTACATATGGACTCAAGTAAGCATCTCGAAGTTGGAACACTCACTTTAATGATGTGATCAAAATGTTTGATTTCATAAAAAATAAAGAAGATCCATATGTGTACAAAAAAATTAATGGGAGCGCTATCATATTTCTCATATTGTATGTGGATGACATCCTCTTAATTGAAAATGATATTCTCATGCTGACATTAGCCAAAGTATGGTTGTCAAAAGAATTCACCCTGAAAGACCTAGGAGAAGCTTCCTACATTCTTGATATAAAGGTCTATAGAGATAGATCTAAGAGAATGATAGGACTCTCACAGCGAATGTACATAGAAGAGGTGCTGAAGAGGTTCAACATGAAAAACTCCAAAAAGAGTCTATTGCCCCTTAGGCATGGCATTCTTTTCTCCAAGAAGATTTGTTTGATACACCTGAAGAGATTCAATACATGAGTAAAATCCCTTACACTTCGGCAATAAAGAGCCTCATGTATGCCATGCTATATACACGATCTGATATAGCCCTTGTCGTAAGTGTCACGAACAGATATCAGGCAAATTCAGGTGAGGAGCATTGGATTGCTGTAAAGAATAACCTTAAGTACTTGAAAAGGACTAAAAATTTGTTCTTAATCTTTGGTAGAGGATTGAAGCTAAAAGTGGAGGGATACAATGATTTAGATTTCATGTTTGATGTCAATGATAGAAGGTCTATATCAAGATATATTTTTCTATGTCATGGAGGATCGATTAGCTCGAAGAGTTTCAACCAGCCGATCTTTGCAGATTCGACTATGGAAGCCGAGTACATCGCCACCTCTAAAGTTGCTAAGAAAGTATTCTGGTTTAAGAAGTTCATTATGGAGCTGGACATGATGCCATCGGATGCCATTGCACTCACTGCGATAACAACGACGCCATAGCCCTTCTTAAGAGTCTAGGTCTTATCAGAAGTCCAAGCATACAGAGCTATGATGTTTCACATCATATGCAAATACCTTGAGAAGAAGTTCGTTGAGGTGCATAGAGTCGACTTCATGCAGAACATGGTGGATCCACTGATCAAGCCTCTTAGTCTGTAGAAGATCGAAGCTCATCTTGAGAAGATGGATCTTAGGTATATGGCCAATTGGCTTTAGGTCAAGTGAGAGTTTGTTAAATGAGGACCTTAGAAGTCAATTATTAGCTGACATATTTTATAATTTTAAGATTTAATTTTATACTTACAAAATATTTATTATAAATAAAAGATAATTTTATTCTAATTATATTTATGTGTCCATGATTTATCTCAAAAATTAACAAAGATGATTTTATATATTCTCAAGGTGTTGAGAATTTGAGACATACATTATTAGTGGTTAGTTTCTAAATACTTTCGATCGAAGAATCATCATAGAGAATAGTGATCAATCTATTTTAAATTGATGCATGGATCACCTTCCTTTTGGATAGATTAGTTTCGAGTCTGCAGTGTGGGGAGGGATATTGAGATGAGAGTACAGGTGGTTGTTAGAGAATAACTTACACTGAGTGTGACAAATACAAGAAACCACTTGAATATCTACTCACTTATCAGTGATCTTCACGATGCTGTAGTAGTGTGATTAATCTTTTGACCTACAGTGCATCGGCTATTCGCAATGAGGCTACTGTAGTTTGCCTACACATTCACTTGATCCCTAACCATTCGAGTCCTTACTATGTCTGTTGGCTATAGTGGGTTTAGATTCGTTGTTAAGAGCAGGATACATCTAGATAGAATCTATCGATCTTGATAGAAAAAAAAATTCTATGCAATTCATGAGACTGAGTTCAGAAAGTCTTTGACTAAAGTAAGTGTGAATGCTGGAAAAGAGTTTTCATAGGATTCAGAAGTGAATTTGAGTCGAGCCAATCTAGCATATAACTGATGTTGGAGTTTGATGAGTTCTCCATGACCTCCATCAGATCGGAACTTATGATAGAAGGACTGAATCACACGGTAACTACACCTACGGGTTCATTATTTTTATTCTACTGGGTTGCCACTACATACTGTTAGCACTTGTGGATTGTGGGACTCGTTTAGCATCATCTTGATGATCGATGATCCTTGAAGGACAGAATTAGAATTATTTCAACCTATTGAAAGAAATTTTGATGATGTTATGATGGAGATCACAATATATCTCACTACCAGATAGAATAGAACCTATGGAGTCATACACAAAAGAGGTTCTTGTCCGATTAGATGGTTGATCAATGATTATGAATCGTTGAAGGGATAATTATTAATATGATTGATGATTAATCTTAAGCAAAAATTATAATTATGTAATCCACTAAGTGTTAATGAATTATAGTAGGGTTAATTAGTAATTCGATTACTAATTGACTTAATTTGATTGAGCAATGAGGTTTGGATCAAGTCTAATTGAATTGGATTCAGTTTGACTTGGATTGGATTAAGCATGAATGCAAGAGAGACTAATTTCTGATTTGATCAGAACTTGGGTTCAGTTAATGTTTAATTGAATTAGAAATTTATTGAGGAGATTGGGTTCCTAATTAGATTTGGTTCTTTTCTCTCCTTGGGTCCAGCCAAATTAGATTTGGATTGAACCAAATAGGAAACCCTAGAGTCCTAACTCTTTGAGACTCTCTCTCCCTTGAGCACACCATGGAGTCCATGCTAAAAATAACTCATGCAAAAGTGTTTGGGCGTGAGGTATTTCTGCGTGAAAAGTGAGGGCGCAGAAAAAAGGGTGGGCGGCACATCTCATAAGATGAGTCATCATCTTATCTCCTTCCTAATTTAAATTTGATTCAAATCAAGAGATGAAGATAAGATGGAAACATATCAAAGAGAATTAGGAAAGAAGGGTAGCGCCAACCCATTCACCTTGTGTGCTAAGAAAGAGGTTGGTGTGAGAAAGAATCTATTTGATTTCTTTCTCATGCGCTCCTCCTTTTGGCGTTAAAGTTTTGGATGCCCCATATTTGTGGCATACAATTTTTGTGGCGCATCCTCCTAACCCTAATCCCCTATGCCCCTTATAAATAGAGTCTAAAAGTTGGATGCCTATTGTATGAGAAAAAATTAAGAGAAAATTTTTTCTGACGCCTAACCTCTTCCTTTTTCCTATTCCTCCTATTTTCCTCCATCTTTAGAGGGTCCGTAAGATTTGAAAAGAAGTTACTTCAGCCATCAAAGAGGAGATCTCTGCAAGAGAGCTAGCACCCCAAGAAGATCACCTGCCTCTGATCAGAACGAGTCCTTATGTGGATACCTATGGAGGCCGGGTATATGCACGGCTAAAGAAACTGTTCAGATCCACGATCATCGGCTACGGTGTAGTTCAACCCATATAAGGTATTGAGATTTGATCTTAATATTATTTATTTTATTTTTAAGTTATATACATATCTTAGATCAGGGCGTGGGTAGATGTAGACCTAATCTATTGCATGTGGGATTAAAGGGTTTAACCTAAATCATTTCTACTTCCATTTCAAAATCATTTTGAAATTCATGCATGCAACCTACCCACTTTCTAACAATCAATAATAATGAAATTTCAATCCATGGAAACTTACCTTGAATTTGTCATTGTTTTACATCATATAGAGGTCTTGCCAATTATCTCAAAAAAATCTAAGGCAATCTCAGAATGCCTCTTTTAAAGTGTTGTGCTCTTTAAAAATGTAAGTGTAACATGTATCGCACTTGTCTAGACTGGTTCATTAACATCTTCTCCAATTTTTTCTCTCATATTGTCCATCTCTAATTGTATATGAAATCTTGATTGCAAGAATAGAAATAACCATCTTGTTACTTTAATAATAAATAAATACATGACATAGAGAAAAATTTAAAAAATAAACACACAGAGCATAAATAACTTTTCGATTATATGGAGTAGCTCAAATGCTTCGTTCTTTTCATGATCTTTTATGGCCTTCTATTCCATTGGTACAAGCATAAACTTTCAAAATATGATCATAAATTCAAATAATAACTTGGCAAACTAATTGCACATAACTTAAGAGTTTCCCCTTTTTCAACATGTCAATAGTCATTTTCTTATGTATTTTGATATACGTTTCAAGATCCTTTCATTATGTTAGATCTCGACCTATGCTAATTGACATGGCCCTATATTTGCAAAAATGTTAATGCTTAATAATTCTTTAGATAGGTTCATATGCTAAATAAAAATATAGGCAATTATATCATATGTTATACACACCCTTAGAGAGTGCTGAAATAATAGAGTATTTGACATCTGAAACCTTGCCAATGCTGCTCATGAATGTATAGAGAGTGATTTTCTCTAGCTCCGATGACCTAGATGTATCATTTGATATAATGCCAAATCTAGCAACCACTATACTTGTTGCCTTTTTAGTAGAATGACCTAATTTTTTTTTTATAATTCCAATTCCTAATCATATCATGTGAAAAAAGATATTTATATATTAAATATATTAAGCAATGGCATAAAATATAAAAAAATTCAGCAAACACACCCTAAAGAGAATAATGAATTAGCAAGGTGCAATTTAAATAATTTATAAAGCATGGAATCTTACAAATGCTACTTATGGGTGTGCTGTGAGTGGCTTGCTCTAGCTCAAATAGTTATCATAGATGGTTTTGCAAGACTCATCAGTTATTATAGAGGAAAGAAGACTTTAGATGGATTTGTTAAGAGATGCTAAGATGTTAGCATGATTTTTGGGATCACATATTAGCCCATAATAATTTTCTTGTTAGTATGATCATATGATTTTAGAAATCACAAATCAGTCGATAATAATTATCTTTATTAGCATGATTATATATATATATGTCAGCCTATATTATTTTTTTTATACGGAGTTTGTATACTAGTATAAATATCTCTTAACATGTATCAAATCAAATTGAAACAAAGATATTGAGCCATTTTTCTCTTTATCTTTCTCTCTTATTTTTTCTCTTCTTTCATAAATATTTTAATATGGTATCAGAGCAATTGATCATCTAATATGTAGATATCATTTCTTTCAACTTTGCTATAGTCATTGTTGCGATATCTATAAGCCTTGAAGATCCTTATTGCCTATTCAAAGATATCTATTTCCTTACAGATCCTTTGTTTTTTAGTGGATCTACAGATTGTCTATTTTTGATAGATTAAAATTCGAAGATCCTTTGGTTTTAGATAAATCCACAGCTATTCTTCACTATCTTTTTCTTCTTTTGGGGTATTTTTCTGTGTCTAACTTGTTCACCACTCAATTTGAGATATTTTTCTTCTGTTTGCCTATGACTCCTTCATCGCTTAATTTAAGACCTTTTCTTTCTTTTTGGGTGTCTTTCTGTCTCTGACTCCTCCATCCAGCTTGAGGTCTTTTTTTTCTTGTTGGATATTTTTCTATCTCTAGCTCCTTCCTCCATCAATTTAAGATCCTTTCCTTCTCTTTGGATATTTTTTGTCACTGGCTCTTTCTGCACCCAGTTTGAGGCATTTTCTTCTTTTTGGATACTTTTTTACCTCTCGATTTTTTACCACCTAGTTTGAAACCTTTTCCATCTCTTTAAGCATTTTTTTGTCTCTAGTTTCTTCACCACTCAATTTGAGATCTTTTCTTCTCTTTGGATATTTTTTTGTCTTTAGTTTCTTTGCTATCAAATTTGAAGTTTTTTCCTTTTTTTTGAGTATTTTTCTACCTCTGACTCCTCGTCATCCAATTTGAGATCTTTTCCTTCTCTTTGGGTGTATTTCTATCTCTATTTTTTTCCATCTAGTTTAAAGTCTTTTCCTTCTCTTCTATGATATTTTTTTATCCATGAGGATCATCAGCCTTCTAATGCCTTTTTTTTGAGCACCAGTCTTCTCTTCTATGGCATTTTTATTTATGATAACATCGACCTTCATCTGACTTCTCTTTGAGCACTAACCTTCTCTCTTATGGCATTTTTGTTTGTGAGAATTATCAATTTTTGTCTGTCTTCTCTTTGAGCATCGGCCTTCTCTTCTATGGCATTTTTGTCTACAAGAAAAATAATAATTTCAAACTCAAGTTGGCACCTACAGTATCATCTTAAGTTTGAGGAGGAGTGTTAATATGATTTTTAGGATCATATATCAGTGCATAATAATTTTTTTTGTTAGTGTGATTGTATGATTTTATGAATCACATATTAGTCGATAATAATCTTTTCATTAAGATGATCCTATATCAACCGATCGATATTATTTTTCTTGTATGAAGTCTATACACTAGTATTAATAACTCTTAAGATATATTGAATGAAATTGAAATAGAGATAATAAAATTCTTTTTCTCTCTACCTTTCTCTCTTGTTTTTTCCTCTTCTATCACAAATATTTTAACATAAGGATTATGGTAAAGGAAGATTTGGAGGAGATAATCAAGTTTATTATATTCTTATAGGAGTTAACTTGGAGTTTTCTAATTTGTTGGAGTATAGAGTTAATCTTTCTCAAAAGAAAGTTGACTTATCTAATTAAATTATTAAGGAAACCTATGGTTAACTTAGTTCAAATCTAATTTGGAGTTATTAGATCCCATAAGGGTGGCAAAGCTTATACAATGGCTTCAAATATAATAGGGTTGATCATGATCAATCCACTCGAGGTAAAATAAGGACAAAGAGTCTCAAAAGTTCTACTTTGGTTTCTACTTAAATAATTGGGATTTTGGATCTCCTCAATTCCAATGAAAAGTGGTATTTTGGCCAAAACTTATTTAGTGAAGTTAGAGAACTTTAGTAGGTTTAGATCAAAGTTATGCAACAAAAGTATGCTGGGTTAAGTTATTTTGAAGTTGGTTAGAAATATTAATTCTTATTTGGAAGGTGTTATGATAGAAGACTTAATTGGTTTTCTTAGTAAAGTAGGCTTTTATTTATAAAAGGAAGGAAGATCTTGTTGATCTTAGGCTAATTAGGATGTTGTTATTGCATTCTCATCAGCAGGTTCTCTTGTTGTGGGCTATCCTACAAACAAAACTTTTGGACATCTCAAGGCTAGGGTTAGTAGATTGTTAGTTTCTTGATTAAGCTTGGATGTAGAATGTTTTGGCATGGATTTCACTTCTCCTAGCTTTAATGCTGTTATTTCTTTGACAAATATGGTTCAATCCATTTATTTGAGAGAGTTTGACATTATCCAATAAAAAAGAGTCTAGTAGTCAAATCATAAGGAAGGCTAAGTGGAGAAAAAAGTTATAGATCATGAAGAGTATCCTATGCTAAAGTCTTCTACTTTTGATGAGGATAAATTGGGGGTCCATTATAATTTCATCACAAATTGATTAAACAAAAAGCAATTTGTGTTTTGGATAAAGAAATGTATCATTATTACTTGGGGTTAGAATGTTGAACTTCTTTTGTAAGGAATGGAGAGGATCCAATCCAAATTATGATAGAAAGGAGTTTCCTTAGAAACTCGAGGATGGGATGAGAGCTGAGTACCCTCAAAGTTTTGAAAGCCTCAAGTATGTTAATTTCGAAAGGAAGGAGAATCTAAGGCTAGTAACATACTCTGCTATATACTGAGGCTAGCAACAATCTCATGATGGTAGTCTTCCTTCACTTGCTGACTCCTCATAGGAGCCAGAGTCCTAGGATCGTTAAACTCAGGCAAATTCCTAGGGCTCTTCTATAACAAGACAGTCTCTCCCTATTTAGGTACCTCCATCGAACTACCTTGGACTTACCACTGATTTTGTTATTGATTTTGTTAGTTTTGTTATCAATCTCTGCACCAGGCTGACCATGATACCTGATTGGAGTTAAGGTAATCATCCATCTTTAGCCTTGGTTTTGTCAACCTTTATTTTACCATCTCTAGCTAGTTGCTGTCGCAAGCACCAAAGATAAAAATTTAATCTGACTCAACTTATTACATAGAATAGGATGAGATCAGGTGTCAAATCCTCAGGGGTCAAATAGCTAAGTTGTGTTCAATTAAAAAAAAATATGATGAAGGAATAAAAATTTTATAATTTTGAAAAGAAAAGAAATAAGTTGATAGAGAAAGTTTTAGAAAAATCAAGTAGAAGAAAGTGCCTCAGGATTTTCAAATCCATCTTTAATCATAGATGAGTATTTTAATCAAAACAATTCAAATTACTACAAACTACAAGTCGTAGTGATAATAAAAAGATAAATCTATGATTTGTTCTCAATATAGTTTATCTCGCTGAGCATGAATCGTATTTTTAGATCACAACTCGTCTTTACATGTCATAAGCTATTTGAGATTAAGCATCATAAAATCATTGAGACTACTACTTAAATGTATAAAGAAGAATCACATAAACTCTTTGTGCTTGCAAAATATTCAATCATATTTAAAAGAAAGATGCCTTATAATGTTCAAGTAGTTGATTGCATAAAAAAAAATATATACAATAAGAACAAGAAATAGAACACAAATTTGATCTTAAGAACTTCATCTACTCCCCTGAGGATAAAGGGTTTAGTTGCTCATGGGTTGGATCTCACTCGCTGTCAAAAACTCTATCTTCTTTGTATGTTGGAAAAGATCTTGAAGAAAAAGAAGATGCAGAACCTCCTTATGCCATCAAAAACTCTCCCAAAACTCCAAGCCTTAGCAGCCTCCCTTTCTTTCTCTCTACAAAATTTCTCTATATTTTTTTCTCTCAATTTTTGCTCTCCCTTTTTTAGGCCACCCCACACCCCTTGTTATAGCCTTCAAGCCCTCCTAGAGTCCTAGCCACTCAAGTTTTGGTTTCTCTCATGCCTCTTATGCCTCTAAATATTTTTCTATTTTGGTTGTGGTATCCCAAACCTTGGCCACCACAAAACTCTCCATATCTTTATCTCTTTTTTTATTTTTTTAAAACCCTGAAACCTCCCTTCTGTCGCATCCCAGGTGAGAACCTCAAGCAGTTTAAACCATGCCCTAGGCTCACGTGAGTCGCATCGCCTGCTTGCCTACACCTGCCTGTCACTGTGAACCGTGCATTAGCAAGCCCAGTCTACATTAATTAGTCCCAGGCATTCAAACCCATGTGCATGGACTCACTCAGACCCACTTGAATGGCTCGCACACTCTCACACCTGCTCCCTCTATAGCCGCACTTGCATGAAGACCACCCGCACCCCCTACACCGCTCAAGAACCGCACGGTCTCTTTCCTATGAGCCGCGATGTGGTCCACACTCCTTTCCTTTGTGTGTTGTGTGTAGACCACGCACTGTCTCCTTCTACCTATGATGTGGACCGGACGAGCGTCTCTTTGTGTCGTGCGCTTTTGTGGGCTGCATGAGAACTGAGTGCCTGTGTGCAAGAACCGCATATCCCTGTGGGCCATGCACTTGCTTTCTTCTAGATCATGCATTTGTGTTGGCTGAAAACTTGTGGACAGAGATAGGCTAACTTGAGCTTGGTGATTGCAAAAATATGGATGAGAGGTCGATAGCATGTATTCATTGGAAACCTTGCTTGGTTTGTGATTAATTTTTTTGGATTAACAATTCTTGATAATGAAAGTAAGAAGCATCAAATTTTAAATAATAGAGATTAAATAGTAAATATTTTAATACTTTTTATGTCATATTAATGCATTGATCACACCGCCCAACTTGAACTTTACCTATCCTCAAGTAAAAGAAAAGTTAATGTTGTGCACTTTCTTGCTTAGAGATGAGTGTTTTATCAGGTAATTTTAATGGTAAATGATATTCAGCTAGAAAATTAGCAAAGTATATCATCGAGTATTAATAATATCCAATAGATAGGTTAAGTAGAGAACATAAAGTTTTCAAATAATTCCTTAACTGACTCCCTACTTTTATCTTGTAATCATCTAACTCCGAGTGGGTTGATGTATTGTCTTCATGCACATTTATTCTTTTTTTTTTATTTTTTTTGTATATACAGTCGGTGTAATGTCTTAACCCTTTAAGCTTTCTGTCATACCTTTATAACGAGTTTTAGATCAATGACTCCCAAATCAGTTGGTTTTAGGGCACTAGATATAGAACATAGTTTGGGCTTTTTAACTTGAATCAAAGAAGCTATGGATTAAAATAGACTGTATGACAAGATTTCTTCACATTTTTCATCTTTTTTTGCATGTACAGTTGGTGCGATGTCTTAACTCTTTAAGTATTCTGTCTGATCTTTGTAACGAGTTTTAAGCCAATAACTCCAAAATTAGTTGATTTTAGGATACTAGATATAAAATACCCCTCAGACTTATTAACTCGAATCAAATAGGCTATAGGTTAAAACTGATTGTACAATAATATTTCTTCATATTTTCCATCTTTTGATGCGAACATCAATAATTACTTAGGCAAAGAGGCTCAGCTACTCAGTGATAAATGCTTAAAACTTGCTATTATTCAAAAGAATTCATTTTATTTTTCTTTTATATTTAATGAAGGATCTTTTGCATACATCAACATGTTACACTTGCACACACAAGAAGTAGATTCTCCTTTGATATTAATAGGGAGGTTAGAGATGCTCAGAAATTGATTTTTGTTCTAGACTTAACCATCTATTAATTTTTTTAATATTTAATCCCTCGATTTGTCAAAAATCCTCTAGACTGTGCATCAATTATTTCTTAAAGTGCATGATTAACCTCAAGTCTAAAGTATAATCAGCTACATAATCACAAACATATTTAAGGATTTATTAATTCATCTCTCCCCTAAAATTAAACGATATTGTCCTCAATGGAGTAATAAAAATAAAGTATCATGGATAAATAGAAAAGAAAAGGAGAGATATCACCTAGGAGGAACATGCTTTTGGCTCAATAGGTGATGTCAAAAATCAATCTTGATGCCCAAGCAATTATATCTTGATCAATTTATGTTTTAAGCTTAACCAAAAATTAAAAAAAAAATAAAATAAAAGAATTAGATTGTCTCTAAAAAAATACTAAGTTTAAAGCCTTCAGTCAGACTTTATACCTCTCAACGTGTTTCATATACTGGATCCAACAAATTGATAGAGTCAATTAGTCCTTCATTGCTAATTCCATCCATGTATGGCTTCAAACATTGACCATTGACTTTAAAAGTATTGCCATTTTGGAGATCTTGAATTTTAATCGCTCTATGAGGGAATACCTGGATGACAATAAATGGTCCATCCCAACAAAAGTGAAGTTTATCAAGAAAGATGCATAACTTTGAGTTAAATAACTACACTTTTTGATTGGGTTCGAATGATTTTCTTGAGATATACTTATCGTGGAATACTTTGGTTCGAGCCTTATAAATACGAGAACTCTCATAAGTATCATTGTGTGACTCTTCTAATTCATTCAATTGAAGCCTCCTATTAGAACCCACATTCATCATATCAAAATTGAATATCCTTATCGTCTAGAATACACAATGTTCTAATTCAATCGATAAATGACATGTCTTTTCAAAAACTAATTGATAAGGAGACATACCAATAGGGATTTTGAATGCAGTATGGTAGGCCCATAATGCATCATCTAATTAAAGGAACCAGTCTTTCTTGTTGGGCCTAACCATTTTCTTTAGAATGCTTTTAATTTTTCTATTGGACACTTCTACCTGACCACTAGTCTAGGGATGGTATAGAGTGGCTACTTTGTGCGTGATACCGTATTTTCTCATTAATATTTCAAAGTGTTGATTCGTGAAGTGAGTACCCCCATCACTAAGATAACCCTTGGGAAGCCAAAATGACTGAAAATATTACTCTGAATGAATTTGATCACAACCTTATGATTGTTGGTCCTCATGGCCATAGCCTCCACCCATTTTGATACATAGACTGTAGCCACCAGAATGTACTCAAACTCAAATGAGGATGGAAAGGGTCTCATGAAGTCAATTCTTCAAACATCAAAAATTTCAATAATCAAGATAGGGGTTAGTGGCATCATATCCTTCTTAGATATATTCCTTGTTTGTAGGCACCTTAGACAATTACGGCCAAATTTGTATGCATCTCTAAAGAGTGTTGGCCAGTAAAATCTACTCATACAATAGTTTTGCTGTAGTTTTTGTCCCACTAAAGTGTCTCTCACAAGCAAGAGAGTGACAGAAAGTGAGAATGCTCTGAAATTCACTCTTAGGGACACACTGACGAATTACTTGGTCAAGACAATACTTAAACAACTCTGGTTCCTCCCAAAAATAGTATTTGACTTATGAAAAGAATCGATCGTTCTCTTGCTTTGTTGAATGACAGAAAATCTATTCTATAGCCAAGTCATTAACAATATGAGCAAACCAAGGAGGATGATTTGAGGAGAGTGCAAAGAGTTGTTCATCCGAAAATCTTTCCTTGACCATGTCAATACCTTGTGTGTGTTCGACTAAGATTCTAGAGATATGGTCTGCTACCATATTTTCAGAACCATTCTTATCTTGAATTTTCAAATCAAATTCTTATAGCAGAAGGATTCATATAATTAATCTAGCCTTGGTATCTTTCTTTGAAAGTGAGTGCCTTAAGGCAGCATGATTAGAATATACTAGAATCTTAGACCCTAAATGATATGATCGAAATTTATCTAAGGCGAGCACTACCGCTAGTAACTCTTTTTCAATAGTAGTATAATTCAACTAGACATCAGAAAGAGTTTTATTAGCATAATAAATCATGTGTGGTTCCTTATTTAGTCATTGTCCTAAGGCTGCATCTATTGCGAAATCAGATGCATCACATATGATTTCAAAAGAAAGGGACCAATCAAGAGGCATAATGATGGGTGCTATTGTCAGGGTAGCACGAAGTTTGTGGAAGGCTTTTAGGCGATCATCATCAAAGACAAATGGAGTATCCTTAGCAAGTAAGTTGCATAAGGGTTTGGAAATTTTACTGAAGTCTTTTATAAATCGTTTATAAAATCCAGTATAACCAAGAAAGGATCGCACTTATCGGATCGAGATTGAAGGTGAGATTTTTGAAATTATCTTGATTTTGGCCTTATCTACCTCAATCCCCCTCTCAGATATAATGTGTCCTAGTACAATCCCTTTTCAAACCATAGAATGACTCTTTTTTCAACTTAAAATTAGATTTGTCTTCATGCAATGTTCTAACACTTTCGCAAGATTTTGGAGATAATCCTCGAAGGAAGTACCAAAAATAAAAAAAAATCATTCATGAAAATCTCAAGAAATTGATCTATCATATCAAAAAAGATCGACAGCATGCATCGTTGAAATGTTGTAGGTGCATTATAGAGTCCAAAAGTCATGCATCGAATAGTGAAAGTGCCATAAAGATAGATGAATGTGGTTTTCTCTTGATTATCCATGAATACAGTGTTGGAAAATGTATCCTAAAACCAATTCTATTATTGTAAATAATTATGCTCTTGTATATGAATTATTAATGAATAAAAGTTAAATTGATAATTCATCATATTTTTGCATCTTCCTTTTATAGAACTCTTATTGATATGATAAAGTCCTTAGAACTATAAAATAATCGATAAAGGAGGATTTATCGAATAGTTCTTTAAAAATATTTGCAATCAAATGATATATTATTAATTGGGATAATAATATTAATCGAGTATAGGTCGTTGGGTTAGTAATTTTTGTAATCAAAGAGTGTGGAGATATTAATATGATATACAAGTGAGATGTAGGAGTACATCATCATCAAACAATGACTCACCTACTGAATACTTTGCTGTTAAGGATAGCTCGCAAAAGATATGGGCATAAGTATCCCTTCGACCTGATATCACCATAGTGACTTGCAAGCAACTCACTATACTTTGATGCTGGACTAGCTGTACTTCTAATACAGTGATGGAGGGTTACTAGGTACAGTCAAGTGCTTGTGAAGTCTGTGTGCAAGTCAAGATAGGATTGACCCCTCCGAATTATAGGAGTTAATGCATCACTGTATTTCAATTTAGTAAAATCTTGGCTAGAATAATTCTTGTGATCTATCATAGAATCTGAAAAATTGAAATACAATATAGATGATTTACCTAAGATTGACAGTTTAATCCTAGGTCATCCTGAGCATTGAAGATCAAAGGAATGAATTATGTGGTAACCATATATCTAGGTTCTTGAATGTTGTTTTGTAATTATTTGATCTATCCAGAAGTCGGATATCATTGCTAGATGATCACTTCAATTAGTATAGAAAATAATTTCTATACTACCAACTTAGTATTCGAACCTATGGAGTTACGCACAAAATCAAACAACATAGGAAAGAATTGACCAAATATCAATGTGCTCAATTTGAGAGTGTGAGACTTGGTTGAATATATAGATTTACTTAATTAAGAATTAAGTTTTAGGTCATATGGAATAAAACAATAATTATGTCTAGCTAGCACTGGATATGAGGTGCAAGTTTAATTTCGAGGATGAATTTTACCTAATCAATGATCTAAAGAATTTTGAGAGATTGGATTCAAGTTTTAATTACTATAGATTAGATCTAATCTAATTGTGTTTGATTTAATTTAAGGCTAATTAGATTGATTGATCAAATTAGACTTGGATCAGAATCTTAATTAGATTAGGATCAACAATCTTTTCAAATTTGGTTCGAATCGGATTCGAAGTGGATTTGAATTGAATCCGAATCTGAACCAAATAGGATTTGATACACTTAGCTACCTTTCCCTGTGATCTCTCTCCATGTGGCCAACCAAGATGGAGGAGGGGTGCTGGAAATTATGCCCCTCCCCTTGGGCATGCGGCAAAGATAAGAGGCACAGGGTGGTGCCTCTCCTTTCCTTTTTTGGATTTTCATAGATTAGGAAACTTTGAATTTGATTCAAAGTCTTAATATATGAGGTGCTTGATTAGGTTTAGGATTTCTCTTCTATTTAAGAAGGGGCATGAAGGAGAGAATATATATGAGCAATTTTTTGATCTGGGCATCCCCTCTTCTTTGCCGTGTTCTCTCTTTGGGCATCTCCTCTCCTTGGGTGTGGTGGCATGTAGAGTCCTTCCAAGCCTCGAGATTAGATCTCAAAGCTCTCCCCTCCTTCCCTTCTGAAGAAATCTCTCAAGTCTTCATTCTTCCCTCCTGTGGTACTTGACGTGCGTGCGAAGTAGAAGATCTGCGCATTCAGATCTCGTAGAGCATCCGACTTCAGGAACTCCTCTATCTTGATCATCATCTTTTTGCTGTGTATCAAGGTAACTTTCATAAGAGTTAACAAAAATTTTTATTGAAAATCTGTTCTCCTTCCCAATCATCTGATGCAGATCAGATTTTTTTTCTTCAACTCGTATTGAGCCAGGTTGAAGTCTATAATTGCATAGTCTATTTTGCTAATTTTTTTATTTATTTTTTTGATCTGATTTTGATCAAAATTTTTAATGAGATCAAATCTAATTTAGATCTAATTTTTTTTTTAATTTTTTTTTGATCTGATTTTGACTAGATTATCAGATCAAATCAGCCCTTGATTATAGTCTGTTAAAAATCTATTTTAACAGATTTTTTCTATAAATTTTTTTGTTCAAATAAACAACCTGATTATGCCTTGATTTAAATCTATTTTTGATTGATTTTTATGAATGTTTTCCAGTTATGAAATTAGTGTTTGAATTAAGTCTAGATTTGAATATGTTTAGATAGATTTTCAGATCTATTTTAAACAAGATCTCTACATATGTTTGATTATCGTCTAAACTAGAAATTTTCTATGCATTCATGCAAGTTTTGAATAGATTCCTATGCTATTTCAGATCTGAAATTAATGATTCATATGATATAAAAATATAGGTTCAGATCTGAAACCTTTTATGATGTAGTGTCATGATCTAATTAGATTAGATGAGAACTCTACAACTGTTCTATTCTACACATGTATTATGCATATATGATATGTAGCCTAGAATTTTTCTTAGTAGCCAAGTACTTGGATTGAGTTTATCACCATGGCCATCCGATCATAAGAGATAGTAGGGATCAAAGTTCCTCTCTTGTCCAATCGATGGATTCTCTTATGTTATGTAGGGGTACCACTGTGATTATATCTTATGAAGAAGAACAGTGAAAAGAATCTTTAAAATTATTTTAATCATAAATATATTTAGATTAGATCTAAAATAATTTATGATCTATTTTTATTAATTTATATAAAATATTTAGATCTGAAAATTAATTTTATGATCTGAAGTTTTATGACATATGATGTATGCTTTGCATGAAAACTTTTGTAAAATAGTTTTATAGTTGAAATTATTTTAACACATGATTTTATATACTTAATTGAGAATTAAGATTAAAAGATCTAGATTTGAGAATTGAAGATCTTAAGACACTCTATAAATCAGGAGGCTATGGTTAGCTCAAATTAGGCTAATTAATTGGGTTAGACCTAGGGTTAAAATTGAATATGGACTAAATTGATAAATAGATTAAATCTAATCAAGAGTTGAATTAGATTAGATCAAAAATTTTTTAGATCAATGTCAATAGTTATAATTTGATTAAGTCTATATTTTTGATGAAATCAAATAGACTTGATTGTGGCTCAATGGTTGAGCTCAAATCTTTTGGTTGACCAAATTGAAATTAATCGACTAATTGGTGTCTTAGGTAAGTTTGACAGTTTGATCGGTGATTTTTAATTGGGGGCGTGCTTACCTGGCCTATATGGTATTTAAAGCAAGCATTGGCTATCCTCTCATCAATCTCACTTATCTGGCCAACTTGGTAGATTATGTTTTTGATTGGGTCGCTAAATGATTCATGTTGACCCATGCCATTAAGATTTGTCAATATGACTGATTCAGGATCTCTTAAATCAGTTTGTTTCTAGTCCTCTTTGATGACTTGGTGAAGTCAGTGAAAAGATTTTCAAAATACTGGTTAACCCCTTCTCTTGATTCTAAATTATTTAATAAATATTTTAAATTATTGGGTCTCTAAATGATAATATTATGAGGATAACGAGTTCATAGCCTCCCATTAATGTGAATGATAAAGGGTCCAATAATCTAGATAATCATTGGAGGCACCACACACCTAGTGTTTATCTGGCTATTGAAATTATCATTCATAATATGATGACTCAATTGTGACTTTCTAATGGGTGGTTAGGTTGGCCGAGCCATATTTGGGCCTAATCATTCATTAGAAAGATATACTAGATAAGTTCATGTTAATGCTTGGACCTAACTAAGATTTTTAGTGGAGGTGCCACATGTCTGTTGAAGAGATATCTGGGGCAAAATAATTACTAAAAATTATTTAAAAAAATAATTAATTAAGAACATACCCATAAATGCATATAGGTTGGTCAAGCTACACTCGAGCCCATATGCAGGCTGTGTGGATTCTAGTACCTGCTAAGAAATCAGATTTCTTGAATTAGAGATAGAGGCTATCAATTCATATAAAATAATGATAGAACCTTTAGATTAAAGTCTAAATCTTTAAGATTAAATAATTCATATACTAATATAGTTTTGATTTTTTTCAGCAATGGCTAATACATTATCGCTCCGCTTGCTGTTGGACAGCGATAAGCTTATTAGACCCAACTTTGATAGCTGGTATCGTAAGTTAAAGATTATTTTAGAGCATGAGAGGATCCTATATGTGAATACAGATCCTGCACCTGAGAAACTTGTTACCAACGTACGTGGTGTGGTGAGAGACACTTACCAAAAGTGGCTTCTCCTTTTTTCTTACTTGGGCATCCAACTTTTAGAGCCTTTTTATAGGAAGGAAGGTGGTGTTGAACTAGAGGAGGCATCCATAATTTTTGAAGCCAAAAATAAGGTGTGGCATGAGAAAGAAATCAGATCTAATTCTTTCTCAAGCCAACCTCTTCCTCAATGTGCAAAGAAAAATTAGGTGCCACCTTTCTTTCCTATAATGCCTTGATTTGTTTCCTTCCTATCCACATCTAGATTTGAATCAAATTCAAATTAGTTATAGGATAAGGAGATGAGTCATCACACTATACCGCCAACCCTTTTCTTGTGCCCTCTCATTCACACAAAATAATTCACACCAATCATTATTAGCATGAGGTATTTTGGCATAGGATGTTAGGGCGTGCGCAAGGGAGAGAGTCCCAGTGAGTTGGAACTCTGGGTGTTCTAATTTGGTTCAATCCAAATCTGATTTAGTTGGACCCAAGGAGAGAAAAGAACCTAATCTAATTAGAAATCCAATCTCCTCAATGAAATCTTAATCTAATTAAGAATTAACTAAACTCAAGTCCTGATTAAATCAGAAATTAGTCTCTCTTGCATTCAAGCTTGATCCAATCAAACCCAATCCAAACCAAACTGAATCTAATTCAATTAGACTTGATCCGAATCTTAATACTCAATCAAATTGAACCAATTAGAAATTTAATTACTAATTAATTCTCGTATAATTTATTAATATTTAACAAATTAATTAATTATAATTTTTGTATAAGATTAGTCATCAATCATATTGACGATTATATCCTTCAACAATTCATTCATAATCATTGATCAACCATCTAATTAGATAAGAACTTCTTTTATGTGTGATCCCATAGATTTTATTTTGTTTGATAGTGAGATATATTATGATCCCTATCACAATATCATTGAAACTTTTTTTGATGGGTTGGAACAATTCCAACTCTATCTTTCGAGGGTCATCCATCATCAAGATGACGCTCGATGAGTCCCATAATCTATCAGTGACATCTAGCAATATGTAGTAGCAATCCAGCAGAATGAGAGTATTGAACCTCTAGGTATAGTTACCATATGATTCAATCTTTCTATCATGAGTTTTGACTTGACGGAAGTTATAGAGAACTCGTCAAACCCCTACATCAGTCATATGCTAGATTGGCTCAACTCGAGTTCATTCGTGAATTTCATGAAAACTCTTTTTTAGTTTTCACACTTGCTTTGGTCAAAGACTTCCTGAACTCAGTCTTACGAATCATATAGAACTTCACTTTTTCTACCAAGGTCAACAGATTTCATCTAGGTATATCTTACTCTTAATCGCAAATCAAAACTTACTATAGCCAACACACACAGCAAGGGTCTGAATGGCTAAGGACCAAGTAAATGTGCAGTCAAACTACAGTAGCCTCACTGTGAATAGCCGATGCACCATAGGTTAAAGGACCACTCACACCACTGTAATATCGAAAAGAATACTAACGAATGAGTAGACATCCAAGTGATTTCTCGTATTAGTCATGCTTAGTGCAAGTTATTCTCTAACAACCACCTGCACTGTCATCCCAGTATCTCTACATTGCAGACACGAGACTCATCTGTTTGGAAGGGAGATGATCTGTGCACCGATCTTAAATGGAATGATCACTATCCTCCATGATGATATTTCGATCAGGAGTATTTAGAAACTAACTACTAATAATGTATCTCTCAAATTCTCAATATATTGAGAATATATAAAATTATCTTTGTTAATTTTTAAGATAAATCATGGATACAAAACTATGATTGAAAATAAAAATTATCTTTTATTAATAATAAATATTTTATAAGTATAAAGTTATGTCCTGAAATTATAAAATATGTCGGTCAATAATTGATTTTTAAGGTACACATCTAATAAATTTTTACTTGACCTAAAGTCAATTAGCCATATATCTAAGATCCATCTTCTCAAGATGAGCTTCGATCTTTTGCTAACTGAGAGACTTGATCAACGGGTTCGCCATGTTCTGCGCAAAGTCGACTCTCTGCTGAAGGGAAGCATGGCAGTTTCAAGCATGCATTTTTAAAATTTTACAGTGAAATAGACTTAGACTAAATAATTTAATCTACAATGCATGCATAGATCTGATCTAAAACTATCATATAGGATCTATGATATGAACTAATATACATATATGTAAATCTAAAATCTAAAATTTAGCAAACATAGATCACATCTATATCAAATTAGATCATATCTAAATTATAAATTGAATTCAAAACTCGATACCTGAATACAGATAGCAGATCACTACATCCAAAATATATGGTTGTTGATTCTTCATGATGCCCAGCAGCCGCACATACGTCTGACCTTTACATGTATCCACACGAAGCCCTTGTGCTGATCGATCTCTCTAAAAATGCTAGCTTGCGAAGACACCATGCTGTTGGCTGATCTAAAAGGAACATGAAGAGGATGAAGAATAAGGAGATCTTCTCTTTTTCATCCTGGATCCACACATCGATCTCTATGATAGAGATCCAAAGAAGAATCCTTTCTTCTCAATTCTCCCACGCATGAGAGAGAACCTTTCTCTCTTTCTTTCACGCCTTCAAGAAGAACTTTTCTTCTCTAATTTTTTATGATAAAAATTAGATCTAATTTAATTTTTTATGTAAAAAATTATATAGAATCCTAAGCCCTAGAAGAACAAAAAAAAAAGACCTAAGAGAAGAACCGTTCTTCTCTTTTTTTCTTCCTTTTTTTTTCATGATCTAGAACCCTAAGAAGCCCCCCATGTCCAATCAAATTTTTTTAGTATTTCTTCTCTAAATTTTTATATTAAAAATTAGATCTAATCTGATTTTCATGCTAGAAAAAAAATAAAAAAAAAGTTAGGAGAAGAACCCTTTCTTCTCCAATGACTGCGCACTAGAAAGAAGACCTTTCTTCTTTCTTCTCTTCCCCTTGTTAGAAAGAATTTTTTTTCTCTATTTTTTGCTGTAAAACCAGCAAAGGACCCTTTCTTTGATGCCTTGGAAGGAACAACTAAAGGCCATCAAAATCTCCTTCCAAAGGGGCGTGAGATAGAGAAGCATATGGAGAACTCCTAAATTATTGGCGACAAGAGGAGAAGAGGAACGCTCATTAATTCATGGGGGAGAAAGGAGAGCACGGCATATTACTTGGGGCATGGATTCCTCATGGTGAAAGGAAGATGTCATGGAGAATTTATAGGATTGGATGGTTATGGGTTAGTTAGCCAAGTTGTTAAGTCCTAGTTCAAATAGGATTCTTGATTCTTGATCAAACTCTAACTAATTCTTGGACCCAATCTTAACCAACTTAGAAATTAGTTATAACTAACTAATTATGTCCTAGCCCAATTAGAAAATTAATTAGGTCATAATCTATTTAGAAAATTAGTTAGATAAAAATCCCATCAATCTAGAGATTGATTTCTTGGATATAAGATAATATCATAATCAATAGGACTTGATCCAATCAAGTCTATTATCCAATAAGATTTGATCCAATCAAATCCAAATCAAATTAAATTGAATCTTTTTTAATTAAATCTGATTTGCATCCCTAAGATCAATTAGAATAAACCCCGATATCCATTAGGGCTTGATCCAATCAATTGAAACTAAACCTAATTGAATTCAATTCAATTAGATTTGATTCAATCCTTATTGCTCAATCAAATTGAGCCAATTAATAATCAAATTATCAATTAATTCTTCTTCTAATTTACCAACCCTTAGTAAATAATTTATTGCAAATTTTGCATAGGATTAATCATCAATCATATTCATAATTAAATCTTTCAATGATTCATAATCATCAATTAGTCATTTGATCAGATAGGTAGTGACCCCATAGGTTCGAACATAAATTGATAGCATAAGAATAATTTCTATACTAATCAATGTAACCATCTAGCAATGGAACCCGATATCTGAATAGATCATTGTATGCTCAACAATACTCAAAAACCTATGTGGATATAGTTACCATATAATTCATCCCTTTAACTCTTGATGCTCAATGATGACTTAAGGTTAAATTGTCAACCCTGAATGAATGGTCCATATTGTGTCTCAACCTCAAAAATTCTGTAACTCTTCAATAGGACTACTTTAATCAAAATTTTACTGAATTGAAATATAATGATGCATCGTCTCTAATTTTACTTGGAGCAGTCAATCTTATCTTGACTCACACTCAGACTTTGTAAGTACTTGACTGTATCCAAAAATCTTTCTATCAAAGCACCAAAGCATAGTGAGTTGCTTGTAAGTCACTGAGGCAGTCTCAGGTCAGAGAGATACTTATATCTATATCCTATCAAAGCAATCTTTAACAGCAGAGTGCTCTGGAGTTGGTCATGCTCAGTGAAATATACTCCTACATATTATCCGTATGCCATACTCGTGTCTCTATATGCCTTGGTTAAGAGGATAACCAATTAATATGGCATACAACGACCTACACTTAATATAATTATCATCTAAGTAATAATTGTATCATTTGGTTGCAAGCAGAATTTAAGAACTATACGATAAATTCTCTTTTATCATTTTAGAAGTAACTCTAAAGGACTTCATCATAACACAATTTTTTTAGGAAGATATATACCTTATGATGAATCTATCAGATAACTTTTATCAATTTATAATTTATACACATATATGGAGCACAATCATCTACAACTTAGATGATTGACTTTAGGATATATTTTTCAACAACTCCCACTTAGACTAAAGCCAATCAGATCGGTATCAAACATCCATCTTCCATTTTTAATCATTGAACTTATTAGATCTGATTGCTCTAGTCAATAGGTCGATTAAGTTCTCATTTCGATCGATCTTTCTAAGGTTGACTTTATCTCGATCTTATCGAATAAGGTGATAGCGATGCAGAAATTATTTGGTTCTTAGATAGAACATTGGTTCTTCAGCTTGAGCTATGGCTCCAGTGTTGCTGTCAATATAGAAGGACTGGACCATCGATGGAGGGTGTTACTCCAAACTCGCTAATGAACTTTCATAATCAAACAACTTCTTTGACAGTATCATATGTCGCAAAGAACTCCACATTGCAAATGAAATTGGCTACTGAATATTGTATGAAATCTTTCCAGCATGTCACTCCTCCTTTTAGGGTAAAAACATAACCTGACATAATTTTATCATTTCAATCCGACTAGAAACTGAAATCAATATTTCATAAGTTTTAAGTCAGATTCTCTATAAATGAGCCATTGGTCCTTAGTATTTCATAAGTACTTAAGGATAATTCTCATAACCTTTCAAACATTTATGGAGAACAGAGATGACAACCAAGATTTTATTCTCTGTAGTATAGGGATGTCATTTTTGATTAAGAGAATTTCATCCACAAATAATATAAAGAATACTATTACAAAACTATTAGCCCATTTGTACATAGACGATTCTTCTTCATTTTCATTGAAGCCATACATTCAAAACGTATGTTTCAATTTCAAGAAGCTTGGTTCAATCCAAATAGACTTGAGGATTGCCACTAAAAAAATATCTCATCATAGTCAATACTATAACTTTGATGAAATCTTTTGATAACCAAATAGGATTTATAGGCCTCCACTTTTCTATCTGCGGCTCTTATCCATTTGAAAATCTACTTACACCCTATGGGTCTTACCCCTTTAGGTGAATCAATGAATGTCCATACATCATCGATCTTCATGGCTGTTCATTTTGGATTTAATGGCTCCAAGCCACTTCTTAAAGTTAGATCCCTTTATTACATCCGTATGGGAGATCAAATCTCCATCCCAAACCTAAAAGCTGAAGCATCTGTCTAGTTGACATGGTACTCTACTGTATCTTTTCAAAGATGCCTTTACATCGAGCTCCAGATTTGATCTAATCAAGTCGATTCTGTTGGTTCATGTGTTAGAGTCGATTTTTCTACCTATCAAGCTTCACCAAGCTTATTCTTAACGACATCAGTTCTTTCATCAAAAATTTTTTTTTCAAAAAGAATGCCTTAAGATTTACGAATATCTCATGTCTATTAGGAAGGTAAAAGGAATATCTCTAAAATGATATTTATCAGATCAAAATCCAAGTTAGTCAGTTTGTGAATATTTCACATAAGTCAGACACCCCAAACCCTAAGGTAAAAGAGCATCGAATTATCCAAGTCCATATCTCATATAGAGTTTTGGTGACTGATTTGCTTAGAACATTCTCAAGCATATATCAAGTAGTCTCTAAAATATAACCTCAGGCAAACTAGCAAATCCCAACATAGACCGAACCATATCTAACAAAGTTTGATTTCTCCTTTCAGACATCTTTTTAAACTGTGGTGTCCTAAGAGAGGTCCATTAAGAGAGAATCCAATTCTCTCCTAGATATATCTAAAACTTATTGTAAAGGTATTCACTTCATCGATCAAACTGATGAGTTTTAATATTTTTTATAGTTTATTTTTCTACCTCATTATGGAATCATTTGAATATTTTAATTGATTCAAACTTGTGCTTCATAAGCAAGATGCATCCATACCAAGATAGGTCATCTAAGATTTTAGTGTAGTAAAGCCCTTTTCTGGCACTTATGTTCATGAGTGCAAATACATCAATATAGATCAAACTCAGAACATTATTGACTCATTCATCCTTTTCAATAAAAGGTGACTAAGTCAACTATGCCAAAAGTAGGCTTTAGTGATATTATCTAATCTAGGGTGCTAGTTAGACGTGTACTTTATACTAATAGATAATGGTACTGAGTTTATGTCATTTTTAATTTTTCACTCATTATTATAGTATCATTTACAATGATATCACAATAATCATTCTTAGTGACACCATCAATAAGATTAGATAATAGTGACGATCACTTAAAATAATATTGTCAGGATTGCAAACAACCTCGATGATTCCTAATGTTAAGATTGGAACAGACTTCCATCTCTTACATTCAGGAGTCTCTTACTATTTTCAAATCTTCTATTATCTTGAAGTCCTTGCAACTAATTACAAACAAGACTTATACTGTCAGTATCCAATACCCAAGTAGTAGTATCACAAATAAAAAAATTTCAAAGAGTTATCATATAACTATCTTGACCAGCAACCATTTACTGATTTCTCTTTTAGGCTTGTTTGGGTTAAGAAAACCAAAACATTAAGGACAATTTCTCTTCCATGATCCAGCTTCTTCTAAAGAAATATTCTGTCTGATTATGGTTAGCCTTAGACTTCTTGATCAATTCAGGCTTAAGGGCTATGCTTAACTTCTGATATTACCTATCGAAGTTAGGTCTGATAATATTGTCACTGTCTAACAGTGGACAGAGCGATAATATTCTAGTCATTTCTGAAAAGAGAACAATTAACCTATTTGTATGTGAACTATTTTAAGCCTAAAGATATGAACTTTTGTCTAAAGGTTCTTCTACTATTTTATATGAATTGATAGCCTCTACCTCCAATCAAAAAATTATTTTAATTTTGTAGTGGGTACTAGAATCCATAAAGCCTACATATGGGCCCAAGGAAGGCTCGGCCAATCCATGTGCATCTATGGATTGGTTCTTAATCAATTATTTCTCCAAACAACTTCTAATAATTGATTTTGCCTTAGATGCTTTTTCAATAGGCGGAGGCCTCCACTGAAAGATTTGGTTAGGTCCAACCATTAATATGAACATACTAAAAAATCTAACTAACAAATAATCAAGCCTAAGGAAGGCTCGGCCAACTTGACCATCATCAGAGAGACTCGATTGAGTCATCATATGATGAATAATAGTTCCATCATTCAGAGAAATACCAGATGGATGGCGCTTGCAATGTCAATCTGAAGTAATGGATCCATTATCATTGACCTTAATGGGAAGCTATGATTTAGTTATCCCCATAACTAGCTTATTTTATGGACTTAATAATTTAGAATATTTAATTAAATTTTTTAGAAAATATCAGTAATCCTACAAGTCATAAATCCTCCCACTGACTTCATCAAGTTATGAAAAGGACTAAAGACTAGCTGGTCTAATCAACAAGTCATAAATCCTCCCACTGACTTCACTAAGTCATGAGAAGGACTAGAGACAAGTCGCTCAAGCGTACCTATATTAGTCACACTAATTAACCTTAATGACATGGGTCAATTCGAATCACTTAGCAATCTAATCAGTCCAATGACTCGAGCTCGACCACTGAGTCACAATCAAGATCTATTTGGTCTAATCAAAGATATGGACTTGACCAACTATAACTATCGTGTTTGATTTAGAGTATCCTTGATCTAATCTAAATTAACTATTGATTAGATTAGATCAACTACCCTTTTAGTCCATTAAGTTTTTGATTTTAACCTTAGGTCTAACCCAATTAGAAGGATTTGATTTAAGCTAATTCATGTATCTTTTTTTATGCAATTTCATTAGATCTTTAATCATAATTATAGATCTAAAATATATTTCTTAATTCTTAATTAAATGTAGCATTAATATGGGTTAAGGTTGTTAATTGAAACCATTTCAATTTTGTAAAATAATTTTACATCAATTTTATATGAAATTTTTTATTCTGAAAACTAGATCAGTTCATCCCTGAACTGATTCGACTCATTTTAGTGGATCGACTAAGCTTGATACTTGGTTGATTAATTGATCGTGAATAGTAACTATTACTGTTCAGCCTGAGACAACTGGATCGGCTTAGTCAGCACTGAGCCGACTAAACCAAGGGACTGGGTTGACTCAGTTCAAAACTGAGTCGGCTCAATTGGTGTGCTAATAGGTATCATACAGTTTCAAATCTAAAAATTCTCACATAAACTGAAATAAAATTAATCATAAATAAATTTTTAGATCATATCTAAATATTTTATGATTTTATGATTTTAAATTTTATTTTTCATGATTAAAATAATTTTAATCATATAGATTAGATGTTTTACTTTTCATACAACTCATGCATTGTATCACATATCAAATCTTAGGGTTTCAACATCTAGAATTTGTAGAAAAGTTAGTTCTTTCTTTTGTGTTCTTCTTCATGGGATTAAATCACATAGCACCCCTATACACCATAAGAGCACCCTATTGAATAGAAAGTGAGGGCCTTTAAACCTTTCTTGCTCCTATGACTGGATGGCTTGGTGATCAATCCAATCCAAGTACTTACTAATCGGATTATCTAATCTACTCGTATATTATATATGCAAAAATTTAGATCTAATCTAAATTATATCAGATCTAATTTTTATATTAGATCATATCTAAAGTCAGATCATAACACATCTCATGCATTATTAAAGCTAGATTTCATATCTACATGCATATATGTTCATATCATAACGAACCTACGCTCTAATACCAGTTGAAGGAAAGCATGGCAGTTTCAAGCATGTATTTTTAAAATTTTGTAGTGGAATAGACTTAGATTAAGCAATTTAATCAACAAGGCATGCATAGATCTAATCTAAAACTATCATGTAGGATCTATGATATAAACTAATATGCATGTATGTAAATCTAAAATCTAAAATTTAGCAAACATAAATCATATCTATATCAAATTAGATCATATCTAAATTATAAATTGAGTTCAAAACTTGATACTTGAGTGTGGATTGCAGATCACTACATCCAAAATCTGTGGTAGTTGATTCATCATGATGTCCAGCAATTGTACATGTGTCCGACCTCTATGGATATCCATATGAAGCCCTTGTACTGATCGATCTCTTCGGGAGTGCTAGCTCACGAAGATACCATACTGTTGACTGATCTAAGAGAAATATGAAGAGGATGAAGAATAAGAAGATCTTTTCTTTTTCTTTCTAGATCTATGCATCAGATTTCTACGATAGAGACCTAGAGAAGAACACTTTCTTCTCAATTCTCCCATGCATAAGAGAAAATTTTTCTCTCTTCCTTTTATGCCTTTAAAATTTTTTTTTTCTAATTTTTTATGATAAAAATTAGATCTAATCTAATTTTTCATAAAAAAATTATATAGAATTCTAAGCTTTAGAAGAACCAAAAAGGAAAGATCCAAGAGAAGAAGCGTTCTTCTCTTTTCTTCTCCCTTTTTCTTCATGATCTAGAGCCCTAGAAACCCCCAATGCCCAATCAAATTTTTTAAATTTTTTTCTCTAAATTTTTATATTAAAATTAGATCTAATCTAATTTTTATACTAAAAAAAAATAAAAAAAAATCTAGAAGAAGAACTCTTTCTTCTCCAAGGGCTGTGCACTAGAAAGAAGACCTTTCTTCTTTCTTCTCTTTCTCTCGTTAGGAAAAACTTTTCTTCTCTATTTTTCTACTGTAAAACTAGCAAAGGATCCTCTCTTTGATGCCTTGGAACCAACAACTAAAAGCCATCAAAATTTCCTTCCAAAGGGGCTTGAGATAGAGAAGCATATGGAGGAGTCTTGGGGCATCCAACTCTTGGACGTCCCCCTCCTAAATTATTGGTGACAAGAGGAGAAGAGGGATGCCCATTAATTCATGGGAGAAAGAGGAGAGCACGGCATATTACTTAAGGCATGGGTTCCTCACGGTGAAAGGGATGTGGCATGGAGAATTTATAGGATTGGGTGGTTATGGGTTAGTTAGCCAAGTTGTTAAGTCCTACTCCAAATAGGACTTTTGATTCTTGGTCAAACTCTAACTAATTCTTGGACCCAATCCTAACCAACTTAAGAATTAGTTATAACTAACTAATTAGGTCCTAGCCTAATTAAAAAATCAATTAGACCCTAATCCAATTAGAAAATTAGTTAGATAAAAATTCCATCAATCTAGGGATTGATTTTTTGGATCTAAGATCATGTCATAATCAATATGGCTTGATCCAATCAAGTCAAATATTCAATAAGATTTGATTTAATCAAATCCAAATTAAATTAAATTAATTTTTTTTCAATTAAATCTGATTTGCATCTCTAAGATTAATTAGAACAAACCCTGTTATCCATTAGGGCTTGATCCAACCAATTGAAACTAAACCTAATTGAATCCAATTCAGTTAGATTTGATCCAATCTCCATTGCTCAATCAAATTGAGTCAATTAACAATCAAATTATTAATTAATTTTTTCTTTAATTTATCAATCTCTAGTAAATAATTTATTACAATCTTTGCATAAGATTAATCATCAATTATATTAATAATTAAATCCTTCAACGATTCATAATCGTCGATCAACTATTTGATCAGATAGGTACTTCTATGTGTGTGACCCCATAGGTTCAAACTTAAACTGATGGCATAAGAATAATTTTGATACTAATCGATGTAACTATTTGGCAATGAGACCCGACGTTCGGATAGGCCAAATGTATGCTCAGCAATACTTAGGAATCTACGTGGATATAGTTACCATATAATTCATCTCTTTAACTCTCGATGCTCAATAACTACTTAGGATTAAACTGTCAATCCTGGATGAGTGGTCCACATTGTGTCTCCACCTCAAAAATTTTATGACTCCTCATTAGGACTATTTTGGCCAAAGTTTTGCTGAACTAAAACACAGTGATGCATTATCTCTAATTTTACTTGGAGCAGTCAATCCCATCTTAACTCACACTCAGAGTTCGTAAGTACTTGATTGTATCTAAAAATCTTTTATGATCGAATTAAAAATTCAAATAGTCCGATACCAAAGCACAGTGAGTTGCTTGCAAGTCACCGAGGCAATCTTAGATCAGAGGGATACTTATATCCATATTCCATCAGAGCAATCCTTAACAGCAGAGTGCTTCGAAGTTGGTCATGTCCAGTAAAATATACTCCTACATATTATCCGTATGCCATACTCATGTCTCTACACATCTTGGTTAAAAGAATAATTAATTAATATGGCACACAATGATCTATACTTGATACAATTATCATCTAAATAATAATTGTATCATTTGATCATGAGTGGAATTTAAGAACTACATGATAAATCTTCTTTTATCATTTTGGAAGCAGCTCTAAGGACTTTATCATAACACAGGAGTTCTATTTAGAAAGATGTATACCTTATGATGAATCTGCCAGATAACTTTTATCAATTTATAATTCATATACATGTATGGAGCACAATCATCTACAACTTAGAAGATTAACTTTAGGACATATTTTCCAACATCTGCACCTCAACGAATTTTTTCTCGAGGTATTCGCATATGATGTGGAACTACCAATCTATATGCTTAGTCTTTTGGTGAGATCTGAGCTCCTCAGCGAGGGCTATGGCACCGTTGTTATCATAATGCAGTGCAATGACATCCGATGGCATCACACCTAGCTCCGCAATAAATTTTTTGAATCAAAATACTTCTTTAGCAGCTTCAGAGGTGGTGATGTATTCAACTTTCATGGTCGAATCTATAATGATTGATTGTTTAAAACTCTTTCAGCTAACCAATCCACCATTACATAGAAAAATGCATCCCAATGTAGACCTTCTATCATCAACATCAGACATGAAGTCTGAATTGGTATATCCTTCTACTTTCAGCTTTGATCCTCCACTAAAGATCAAGAATAAATTCTTAATCCTTCTTAAGTACTTAAGAATGTTTCTTCATAGTAATTCAGTGCTTTTTGATTGGATTTGGCTGATATCTGCTCATGACACTCACGGTAAGAGTCATATCAGGTCATACACATAGCATGACATGCAGGAGGCTCTCTATTATCGAAACATAAGGGATCTTGCTCATGCATTGGATCTCCTCAGGTGTGTCAGGACATATCTTCTTGGAGAGATGAATGCCATGCCTAAGGGGCATTAGATCTCTCTTGGAGTTTTTCATGCTAAATCTCTTCAGCACCTTCTTTATGTACATTTACTATGAGAGTCCTATCATTCTCTTAGATCTATCCCTATAAATCATTATACCAAGAATGTAGGAAGCTACTCCTAGATCTTTCATGAAGAATTTTTTAGATAACCATACTTTGATCGATGTCAGTATAAGAATATCATTCTTAATCAAGAGGATGTCATCCATGTATAATATGAGGAATGCAATAGAACTTTCACTGATCTTTTTGTACACATACAGCTCCTCCTCATTTTTGGTGAAATCAAATATTTTGATCACATCAGTAAAGCGAGTGTTCCAACTTTGAGATGCTTGCTTGAGTCTATTTATGGATCTTTGTAGCTTGTAGACTTTGTGATCACTATCACTAGATATGAAATTCATAAGCTGCTTCATATAGATATCTTTCTCAAGATATCTATTTAGGAAGATAGTTTTTACATCTATCTGTCAGATTTTATAATCATGATAAGTCAAAATCGCAAGCAGAGTTCGGATGAATTTCAGCATGGCCACAGGCGAAAAGATTTTCTGATAGTCAATACCTTCACATTGACCACAATCTTTTGCTACCAGCCTTACCTTATAGGTCTCTACCTTACCATCCGAATCTATTTTTTTTTTATAGATTCATTTATACCATATAGGTATAATACCTTTAGGTGGATCTACTAAGGTCCAAACTTCGTTGGAATGCATGGAGTCAATTTTTGACCTCATTGCTTCCTTCTATTTCTCAGAGTCTATATCTAACATCACTTCATCATAGATTTTGGAATCATTTCTAATGTCCCTATCTTCTACAAGGAATACTTCCTCTAGATCCTCTATAAGAATACCTAAGTACCTTTCAGGAGGATGGAAGATCCTACTTGACCTACGAGATGGAGGAGGTACCATATCTACTGGCTCACTAATGGGTTCTTATTTTTGAACTCGATGTTCTTAAGAGACCTTCTCTTTGAGCTCAATCTTTCTCCCACTATCTTTATCTTGGATAAACTCTTTTTTCAAGAAGACAGCATGACGGCTCACAATCATATTGTGATCCTCAGGAAGATAGAAATAGCATCCCATAGATTCTTTAGGATATCCTATAAAATGAGCTCTAAATGACCTAGCCTCTAACTTATCCATCTGCTGTTGCTTGACATGGGCCGGACATCTTCAAATCTTGAGATAACCAAGAGTTGGCTTCTTACCATGCCATAACTCATATGCTGTAGTAGGAACGAATTCAGAGAGAACTTTATTCAAAAGATGAATAGCAGAAAGTAACGCATATCCTCAGAAAAAAATAGGAAGATCCGTGAAGCTCATCATTGATCGAACCATATCTAATAGGATCTGATTCCTCTTTTCGGATATCCCATTAAGCTGAGATATCCTTAGAGGTGTCTACTGTGAGATTATGCCATTATCTTTGAGATAGACCTGAAATTCCCCACTAAGGTATTCTCCTCTTCAATCTGATCAAGGAATCTTTATGGATTTTTCAGTCTGCTTCTCTACTTCATATCTGAACTCTTTGAATTTTTCAAATATTTTAAATTTATGTCACATCAAGTACACAAATCCATATTATGAGAAATCATCGATAAAGGTTATGAAGTAGATATAGCCATCCCTGACCCATACATCGAATGGACCACATACATCAGTGTGCACCAGGGCTAATATCTCGATGGCCCTTTCTCCGTGTCCTACAAAGGATAGCTTAGTTATCTTTTCTTGAAGACAGGACTCACAAATCGGATAAGACTCGAAAGTCAATGGCCCAAGAAGACCATCTATCTCCAGTTTGTTAAGTCTATCCTCTCCTATATGGCCTAGTCTAAGGTGTCACAGATACTTTTAGCTAATCCTATCTCTAAGTCTCTTAGATCCTACGGCATTCATAGTTTACTCGTTAATATTAATACTCGCATCCACATATAAATGATAAAGATCGTCAATCAAAAAAGCATGTGCAATAATTTTATTTTCAAAATAAATTATACATATATCTTTATTGAAATTGAAATTATAATTATCCTATGCCAGTATAGATATAAAAATCAGATTTCTACTGGCTATAGGTACCAAATAACAATCTTTCAAGATTAAACTAATTTCTAACGGTAGTCACAGAGAGTAGGTTCCGATGGCCACAGCAGCAACTCTTGCTCCATTGCTGACTCAAAGAGTGATATCACTTTCTCTCAGCCCTCTAACTTCTTTCAGACCCTACATAGAAGTGTACAAATAAGCACTTGAATCAGAATCTAGAATTCAATCAAAAGAAGAGAAAACCATTAGATTACTTTTAATTACGAGCAAATCAGATGTACCTTCAGAAAGTGCATCCTTCTTTCTATTCTTCAGACTTTTCAAGTATGCAGGACAGTTTCTTCTCTAGTGGCCTTCGATGTTACAATAAAAATAACTTCTCTTATCGCTGACCTTCTTTGGAACCTCCTTCTTAGGCTTCTTGTTATTCTTCTATTTCTTCGTAGGCTTCTTCTTCTTTCTTAAAGAAGACTTTTTCTTTGAGAAAATCCACTCCACATTAAGAACCAAGCCCCTTGAACCTTTCAAGATGCCCTCAGCTGTCACCAACATATTCAACAACTTGAATAAGGTGTTATCAATCTTATTCCTATGATAGTTCATGATGAACTATCCAAATGAATCAAGAAGGGATTGCAGGATCAGATCCACCTGTAATTCCTTATTCATCATTATCTCGAGCTTCTAAAGCTCTTCGATGTTCTTAAACATTGTCAAACAATGACCATTGATGGACTACCCATCATGCATCTTCGCTTTAAAAAATCTATGGGAGATCTCAAAGAGAGTCATGCGATTCTGTTTACCATATAACTCTTACAAGTGAGTCAGCATATCCTTGACAGTCCTCATATCTTCATACTAGCATTGAAGATCATTGGACATGGATGCAAAAATATAGCACCTAGCCCTATTGTCTTCATCCATCCACTTTTCAAGTACAGCTCATTGATTAGGAGATGGACAAGCTGGTAACACAGGCATATCCTGGTCGAGGACATGGTTCAACTTTTCAAAACTAAGAACAATTCTCAAGTTTTAAAGCCAATCTTTGTAGTTTATCTAGGTTAACCTATTGGTGTCAAGGATTCGGGCTAAAGAATTGAAACTTGACATGATTATCTATAGAGAGAATAATTTTTAATTAGATGATTATACTTGTTAAATATTTGTTCTAGGGATTTTAAAAACAAATAAGGCTCTCACTATTTTTTTGAATTTTCCATACTTTTCGGATGGAGAAATAAAAATCTGTATATAATCAATTTCAAATGGGTACTGCGGTCTCACTATTCTATACACACCTCACCTAACAGTTATTGGTGAGCACAGACTAATGAGTGGACAGCACCTTGTCCATTGCTTCACTAAGTAAGATGTAGCGGGTTTGGTCTCTAAGTCCTATAGCCTCACTTAACAGTTATTGATACACTTCTTAGTTAAGTCAGACCCACCATTTATTAGTGGGCGTAAAGTCATCATTAGATCCTTTACCTAATAGTTATTGAGCCCAACCCCATCTTTATCTTGGGGCATCCAATACTAATAGAATGGTTATACTTTTTCGATGCAATCGAATCACTATAACCAATCGAGAACGATCAATGTCAGGAAGGCATCCGCATCTCTACAATGGTGGAAGTTTGTTAGACTTAATATTTAGTGAGAAGATTTGGTTTAGGTCTCATCTAAGTCAGCACATCTGATGTCTGACTGATCAGATTCAGATCAGCACAATCTCATATCTGACTAACCTCGTCGATATGGGTGAACATGAATGACCAAGCAACCTTGTTCAATCCTTAATCGACCAAATTGGTCAGGTAAGTGAGATCGATAGGAGGGTATGCTGATGCTTGTCTTAGATACCATCGAAATGGTCAGATAAGTATGCCCCTAATTTAAAACCATCGATCGAACTGCCAACTTATCTTAGACACCAGTTGGTTAATTAGAATCGAACAGGCTAGCCTAGTGACTCGAGCTCGGACCATTGAGCCAAATTCAATCTTAAATCGATTAATTCATATCAAAATATGAATCAATGCGACTAACTACAACTAAACTTGACTTTAAGCCTCTTTGACCTAATCCAAATCAACCATTGATTAGGTTCAATCAACTATTCAAAATTGAAAAAGGATTCTATCCTGATCTAATCAATTGACCTTAATTATAGTTTAATCATAAGATCTAATTTGTTTAACTCATAACCATATGTAATAACATAAAATTTAAATTTTAAAAATATTTTTTAGATTATATTTCATTGCATGCATTAATAGCCTATGATCTAGAAATATTTTTAGATCTAAACGTAAAGTCATATATCACATATATGAAGTTTTAGATCTAAAATATATAACATATATCATATATATATATATATATATATATA
The DNA here is from genome assembly GCF_000442705.2 of Elaeis guineensis. Classification (NCBI taxonomy): domain Eukaryota; kingdom Viridiplantae; phylum Streptophyta; class Magnoliopsida; order Arecales; family Arecaceae; genus Elaeis; species Elaeis guineensis. The sequence continues at coordinate 142,421,375 of NC_025996.2, read as the reverse complement.
TATATATATATTAATTTTTAGATCTAAAACTAATAAAGCATATATCAGATACATGCATAATCAGATCTAAAATAATGATTAAAATCTTTTAATAATATTTTTCAAAATTTCATTCGCATCATACTAAAACAACCTTTACAATATAGAAGGTAAACCCTATATCAGGACAACCTTATACCAGTCCGATGCAAACTTTTAATCATTCTAATTTTAGATCTAATATGAATAAATATATCTGATTTTAGATTTAAAAAATTAATTTTATATTTTAAAAATAATTTTTAAAATCGATCTATCTTGTGCTAGGATAACCTTTACAATTAAGGAGGTTAACCCTATATATCAGGATAACCTTATTTCAACACAAGATTGAATCAAATGAAGTCTAACTTTTATATCTAAATCAGAAAAATTAGATCCATGCATGTCAACAGAACCTAAGGCTCTGTTACCACTGTTAGAAAGTGGATAGATTGCATATATGTATTTCAAAATGATTTTGAACATAGTGGAAACAGATCTAAGTTAAATCCTTTAACCCAGCAAGTAATAGGTCAAATCCATAATCTACTCATGCACGGATATATAACATGCATATAATTTGAAAATAAAAATAGATATTTAAGATCAGATCTCAATATCTTGTGTGGGTCGATATACACCACAGCTGATGATCAGTGGATCTAAGTGGTTTCTTCAGCCGCATATATGTCCGACCTCCACAAGTATCTATATGAGGACTTGTTCTGAGTAGAGATAGGCGATCTCCCCAGGGTGCTAGTTTTCTTACGGAGATCTCTTCTTTGATGATAGATCTAACTTCTTCGGATCTCTTAAATGCTCTAGAGATGAAAAAGAACTGGAGGAAGAAGAGGAGGAAGGAGGCTGGGCATATAAACATAATTTTTTCTCCTTTTTTCTTACTAGGGTGTCCAACTTTTGGACCTTTTTATAGGGAGGAAGGTGGCATTGATCCAGAGGAGGCACCCCTAATTTTTTATGCCAAAAATAAGGAGTGGCATGAAAAAGAAATCAGATTTGATTCTTTTTCATGCCAACCTCTTTCTCAACATGCAAAGAAAAATTAGGTGCCACCTTTCTTTTCTATTGTTGGGAAATATGTCCCAAAATCCAACCATCAATCTGTTGACGGTTGAGCAACCTTGTATTGTAATTGATTTGTTAATAAATAAAATATATTTTTGATATTTTCATCATAAGTTTTCATCTTCTAATGAACTCCATTGTTGTGATGAAGTCCTTAGGACTATTTTGATTCGATAAAGAGAGAATTTATCGATTAGTCCTTAAAACTGTTCACGACCAAATGATAGGCTGTTAATAAGGACGACAGCTTCTATCGAGCATAGGTCACTGTAGGCCATATGGGTTAGTTGTCCTCTTAACCAAGGAGTGTGGAGACACTGATATGACATACAGGTGAGATATAAAGGTATATCATCATTGAACGTGACCAACTCCAGAGCATTCTGCTGTCGAGAATATCTCTGATAGGATATAGGTATAAGTATCTCTTAGACCTGAGATTGCCTCAGTGACTTGCAAGCAACTCACTGTGCTTTGATACTGGACTAACTAAATTTTTAATTTAATGATGGAAGATTTCTGGGCATAGTCAAGTACTTGCAAAGTCAGAGTATGATCAAGATGGGATTGACCACTCCAAGAGTTGGAGAAGAATGAGTCGCTGTATTTCAATTTAGCAAAGTCTTGGTCAGAGTAATCCATCAGATAGATTTGATATTTTGAAATACAATATGGACAATCTGATCAGAGTTGACAGTTAAACTCTAAGGTATCCTATGAGCATTTTGGTCAAGGAGATGAATTATATGGAAACTATATCTACATGAGTTCTAAGGACGTTGTTCTACACATTCGACCTATCCGGTCGTTGGGTATCATTGCTAGATGGTCACTTTGATTGGAATAAAAATTTATTCTATGCTATCGGCTTAGGTTCGGACCTATGAGATTACACACATTAGAGTTCACAATCCGATCAGATGGTTGATCAATGATTAAGAATCGTTCTAAGGTTAAACGATCAATATGATTGACATTTAACCTAGTACAAGTATTGTAGGAGGATTGAATAGCAATTTGATTGCTAGTTGTAAATTAAGCCAATGGATTGAGATTAAGTCTAATTGAATATGATTTAATTAGATTTAGTTTGGACTTGATTGGATCAAGTCCAATTAATTTATTGGATAAACCAAGTGCAAGAAAAAACTAGTCCTAGTCCAATTAGAATTTGTGTCAACTTAATTTCTAATTCAATTAAAAATTAAATTAAATTTAAATCTAATTTAATCTGATTAAATTAGGTTCTTAACTGGGTTAAGACTTATTTTAATTGGGTTGATTTGATTTTGGTTTGATTTGGTTTGAGAAACCAAATTTGAACAAGTCATAGATTGAATCCAAGTAAGACTAGGATTCCACCATGCGCCACCTTAGCCCCCCACGACCATGGTGTGCTGCATCATGCTGGCTGCCATAAGCAACGAGTTCAGTCATAGATTTGAGATGGCTCAGCCAAAGGACATGCTTCAAGTGTTGGAGGATACCTTTGGCACACCCGATGACGTGGAGAGGCATAAGACTAGTTGTGCCATCTTCAACGCTAAAGTAGGGGATGGTGCCTCTGTCACTGATCAAGTATTGTACATGATCGAGCTGATGAAGCATTTAAGCAAGCTTGATTTTCTCTTGCATGAGCAGCTTGGGAAGGATGCAATATTGAACTTGATGCCCAAGTCTTATCTCCCATTCCTCACTCATTGTAGAATGACAAAGCCTGAAGTAAACTACCACGGGTTACTGGGGTTGCTTTAGAACTTTGAGAAGAATCACCAACTCCACAAGGAGTTGGTGAACTTAGTGGGAGGTTCATCTTCTGGTTCTCAACCCTTTGAGAAAGGAAAGAAGAACAAGAAGACAAAAGTGAAGAAGGTGCAAGTTCAGGCTAGGACATCAGTGCCGGGCCAAATCAGAAAGATCAATTTCGACAAGAGTCAAGCTGAATGCTTCTTTTGCAAGAAGCGGAGGCACTGAAAGAGAAACTGTCCTCAATACATTGCCTCCCTAGACTCGAACAGGCAGAGAAAGAAGCAAGCTATTGCTGGACAAGGTATTTATATGATAACTTCTTGCAATTTCTCTATTTGTGATGTAACTGATTGGGTATTGGATACCGGTAGCCCTTACCATATTTGCAATTCGTTGCAGGGGTTGCAGGTCAGTAAGAGATTCAAACAAGGCGAGAGATTCCTAAACGTTGGAGATGGAAGATAAATTTCAGTTCTAGCATTAAGAATCTTGAAACTTGTATTTGAGTCTCATACCGTTGCTCTTAATGATTGTCATTTCTGTCCCAGTTTTCTTTTAAATATTATTTCTGTAGGTCTTCTGGCCAAAAATAATTATGAAATTTCAATAAAAAAATAAGTTTGTAATATCATTATGAATGGTGTTACTATTTTTTGTGGACATTTGAACAATGGCGTGTATATGTTATCATAACCTGTTAACGTAGTCTATTCTACTAGCCAGCACCCTAGATTAGATATTGTATCAGATATCTACTTATGGCACTATAGGCTAGGTCATATAAATAAGAACAGGATAAACAGATTGACTCAAGAGGGAATCTTCGAAGTTAGTGATTGTGAATCACTTCCAACCTGTGAGTCCTGTCTTCTTGGTAAAATAATCAAGTCACCTTTTGCTAGAAAAGGTGAGAGAGCTACTGAGCTCTTGGGCCTAGTACATACTGATATATGCGGGCCCATAAGTACAAGTGCTAGAGGTGGATATTTCTACTTCATCACTTTCACGGATGATCTATCCAGATATGGATATGTCTATCTGATGAAACATAAGTCGAATTCATTTGAAATGTTCAAACTTTTCTGAAGTGAAGTAGAAAAACAAACTGGAAAGAGTATTAAAACTCTTTGATCTGATCAAGGAGGAGAATATCTTTTTGGTGAGTTTCTCACATATCTAGGAGAGAATGGGATTCTCTCCCAATGGACTCCTTCAGGAACACCACAGCATAATGGTGTGTTTGAAAGGAGAAATTGGAATCTGTTAGACATGGTCTGATCCATGATGGGTTTTGCTAGCTTATTGATATCCTTTTGGGGATATGCACTCAAATCAACCTATTATCTGTTAAATAGGGTTCTAAGTAAATCTGTAATTAAGACTCCATATGAGATATGGATAGGATGTAAGCCAGCACTTTCATACCTTAGGGTCTGGAAGTGCCCGATCTATGTCAAACGGTTAGTTACAGATAAACTTGGACCTAGGTCTGACAAATGCACATTCATACCCCAAAGAGACCAAAGGATATTTTTTCTACCATGCTGATGAACAAAAGGTGTTCGTCAGCCTTAAGGCAACTTTTTTAGAAAAGGAGTTCCTTGGTGAAGGAATCATTGCCTCTAAGGTTGAACTTGATGAAGTTCAATAGGTAGAAAGACCGACACCAATAGCTGAACCTGAATCAGATTTGATTAGATCAAATCTGAAGCCTAATGTACCTGCACCATTAAGACGATCCGGTAGAGTACCATGTCAACCAGATAGATACTATGATTTCTTGGTCCAGGATGGTGATCCCATCAAACTCGATGAGAATGATGAGGATCCAATCACCTATATGGATGCAATGCAAAGATCTGATTCTGAGAAATGGCTTGAAGCCATGATATCCAAAATGGAGTCCATGAAGGTCAACGATGTATGGACATTGGTTGATCCACCTGAAGGGATTAAACCCTTTGGGTGTAAATGGGTCTTCAAAAAGAAGAGGGGCGCAGACGGAAAGGTGGAGACCTATAAAGCCTGTCTGGTTGCCAAGGGGTATCGTCAACATTATGGGATTGACTATAACGATACATTCTCCCCTGTGGCAATACTCAAATCCATTTGGATAATGCTTGCAATAGCTGTCCATTTGGATTATGAGATCTGGCAGATGGATGTAAAGACAGCTTTCCTAAATGGAGAGCTGACCGAAGAGGTGTATTTGATACAACCTGAGGGATTTACATTCACAAATGAGTCCAAGGTGTGCAAGCTTCAGAGATCCATTTATGGATTGAAGCAAGCTTCTCGAAGTTGGAACATATATTTTGATAAGGTGATCAAAATGTATGGCTTCGTTAAGAACGGAGAAGAGCCCTGCATCTATAAATAGATCAATGGTTGAGTTGTGGTATTCCTTATCTTGTATGTGGATGACATTCTCTTAATCAGAAATGATATTCCCGCACTACAGGGAATAAAAGTTTGGTTGTCATAAGGACTTGGGTGAAGCATCCTACATCCTAGGGATGAAGATCTATAGGGATAGATCTAAAAGGATGCTTGGGTTATCCCATCCACGTATATAGACACTGTGCTGAAGTGGTTCAGCATAGAGAATTCCAAGAAGGGCTAGCTACCGATAGGCCATAAAATTTTTCTCTCTAAGAAGGATTGTTCGACAACTCCTGAAGAGAGAGAGCGTATGAGTAGAATCTCATATGCTTCAGCCATGGGATCTATCATGTATGCCATAACATGTACAAGGCTAGATGTGGCATACTCACTAGGAGTAGTGAGTAGATACCAATCTGATCCTGGAGAAAACCATTGAAAAGTGATTAAAGCCATCCTTAAGTATTTAAGAAATACTAAGGACCAATGGTTGGTTTATGGTGAGTCAGATCTGAAACTTATGGGGTTCACAGACTCTAGCTTTCAATCTGACCATGATGACAGCAGAAGCATGTCGGGTTATATCTTTACTCTGAATGGTGGAGCCATCTGCTAGAAGAGTTCCATGCAGCATACTATGGCAGACTCTATTTGTGAGGCAGAGTATATCGCAGCATTGGATGCCGTGAAGGAAGCTGTGTGGCTAAAAAAATTTATCACCGAGCTCGGAGTAGCACCCTCCCTCGATGGTCCTATCCTACTCTACTGCGACAGTACTAGTGCCATAGGTCAGGCGAAGGAACCCAAAGCACACCAGCGAACGAAGCACATTTTGCACCACTTCCACCAGGTTCAGAAGATCGTGGATCGAGGTGACATCGACCTTCAGAAGATCGATGGAAAGGAGAACCTGGCTGATCCCTTCACTAAAGCCCTAGCGATAAAGGAGTTCGATAACCACAAGTCGAAGATGGATATTAGATACAGTGTCGAGTGGCTTTAGGACAAATGGGAGTTGTTGGAAAATATGTTCCAAAAGCCAATCGTCATCCTGTTGACGGTTGAGCAACCTTGTATTATAATTGATTTATTAATAAATAAAATATATTATTAGTATTTTCATCATAAATTTTCATCTTCTAATGAACTCCGTTGTTGTGATGAAGTCCTTAGGACTATTTAGGTTCAATAAAGAGAGAATTTATTGATTAGTCCTTAAAACTGTTTACGATCAAATGATAAGCTGTTAATAAGGACGACAGCTTCTATCGAGCATAGGTCGCTGTAGGCCATATGGGTTGGTTGTCCTCTTAACAAAAAAGTATGAAGACATTGGTATGGCATACAGGTGAGATGTAAGGGTACATCATTATTGAATGTGACCAACTCCAGAGCATTCTGCTGTCAAGAATATTTCTGATGGGATATAGGTATAAGTGTCCCTTAGACCTGAGATCGCCTCAGTGACTTGCAAGCAACTCACTATGCTTTGGTATTGGACTAACTGAATTTTTAATTCAGTGATGAAAAGCTTCTGGGCACAGTTAAGTACTTACAAAGTCAGAGTGTGATCAAGATGGGATTGATCACTCCAAGAGTTGGAGAAGAATGAGTCGCTGTATTTCAATTTAGCAAAATCGTGGCCAAGGTAATCCATCAGATGGATTTGATATTTTGAAATACAATGTGGACAACCTGATCAGAGTTGATAGTTGAACTCAGAGGTATCCTATGAGCATTTTGGTCAAGACGATGAATTATATGAAAACTATATCCTTATGGGTTCTAAGGATGTTGTTCTACACATTCGACCTATCCGATCGTCGGGTACCATTGCTAGATGATCACTTTGATTTGTATAAGAATTTATTTCTGTGCTACCGACTTAGGTTCAGACCTATGAGGTCACACACATTAGAGTTCATGATCCGATCGAATGGTTTATCAATGATTAAGAATCGTTCTAGGATTAAATGATCAATACGATTGATATTTAACCTAGTGCAAGTGTTGTAGGAGGATCGATTAGCAATTTGATTGTTAGTTAGCTTAATTTGATTAAGTCAATGGGCTAAGATTAAGTATAATTAAATATAATTTAATTAGATTTAGTTTAGATTTGATTGGATCAAGTCCAATTGATTTATTGGATAAACCAAGTGCAAGAAAAAACTAGTCCTAGTCCAATTAGGACTTGGGTCAATCTAATTTTTAATTCGATTAAAAAATTAAATTAGATTTAAATCTAATTTAATCTAATTAAATTAGATTCTTAATTGGGTTAAGACCTATTTTAATTAGATTTATTTAGTTTTATTTTGAGAAACCAAATTTGAACAAGTCATAGATTGAATCCTAGTAAGACTAGGATTCCACCTTGCGCCACCTTAGCCCCCCACATCCACTCTCTCTTATTTTGTGCGACAAAATCTTCTCTCCCAGGCCTTCATGCACACCCAAAGCTTTCCACTCTTTCTCTCTTACATGAAATGTGGTTGTGGACCAAGTCAAAGTAGGAATTAGTTTGGATTTCAAATTTTATGAGATAGAATTTTAGGAAACCAAAACTCTTTCCTTATGGCACTGATTTTACCTAGATTTTTTTTGAGATTTTTGTGACTTTTATGGAACATATTGCGCATCCTTTGCTGCTGTTCCATGACAGAAAAAGGAGGGGGCATCCATGAGTTGGGCACCCCTTGTCTTGCCTTGTTTGGATTTTTTTTGACTAGGTATTTGACCTAGACAAGGATTCTTCATATCTTATTATTTAAGATAAATTTCTTCTTGAAATTTTTATGGATTATAGAGCATTGAGAGACTTTACAGCATATAAAAATTATAGAGAAAGAGTGTTGGGGCATGGAGATATAATTGACATAAAACTAAGTATCCGGGTTAGAGCAAAGAGAAGAAGAAGAGGGTCTTCTTCTAGGGTTGCTGTGTTCACCTCTTCCCTTCCTCCATCTGTGAGTTTGCTGAGAGTGTCTCATATCTAAAACTTTCTCTCCTACTTTTTATCTTTAAAAGAGTACAAATCAAGAAGAAGAAGGCATCTGATCGACTATCGAAGAAGGATCATCACAGTACTAGCATACTGTGCTGATTTTCTGGATCAGGACTTCTGATTGTGATTCGTGGGCTCATATGGATGACTCCTAGAGGTCGGACGCATGTGTGGCTCACAACATCATCCTTAAGTCTGGATCAATAAAGTTAGAATGTCTAACTTGCAAGGTAATAGATCTGATCTATTATATTTTACATACATCAGATGTAGTATAGAAACATGTTGATATGATCAACATGTGGTTCTTGCTCTTTATATTTTAATTTTTGATTTAGTGTCATATAATAATTATGTAATGAGATCTTAGATCTAGGGTTTTTCTAATTTTATAAGATAAATTTTGATTTATTTTAGTCTTCCGCTACCTGATCTTAAAAAAGTTTTAAGATCTAACCCTGAAACCCTAGATTTGGTTCCCTTTCAATTGGTATCAGAGCCTACGTTGTTTATTACATGATTATTCATACATACTTAGATTATTTCTTAGATTAGATCTAATTTATAATCTGATTGTTAAATCTAAAATTAAAATTTTTAGATCATTCACAAACCATAGGTTGTCCTGCTGTAAGGTTTATCCCTTACAGTGCAAAGGTTGTCCTAATTCGTGTACATCTATCTTTAATCATAAATTTATTAGATGTGATCTAGATTAAATTTATGATTTATTAGATTTAAAAAATATTTAAATCTAAAATAAAATCTCTTTGTTAATAATTTCTGTGCAAAAAGCCATCATATATTTGTCTAGCAAATTTGTGCCGTTTAAAGTTGAAATTGTTTCAATTACATGAACATGTTTAGATTAGACCTAAATTAGTTTCATACTTATTTCACTTGCATTTTGATTATGAATCAAACATGAAACTTGGTTGGTAGAACCATGTTGTAAAAATATTTTACAAACATAAAAATTATTTTCGAAAAGCGGAACCCCAACCCTCAGCTCAAAACTTAATTTAGAATTAAGAAGTTGTTTGATTAGGTTCTAGGACTGTGAATTGAAGAACCTAAGACAAAAACCATAATACATTGGGCTAATGGGTGTTGGGTATAAAATATCCTCAGCCGAAGTTCTCAACGGGATTAACCCTCGTGAGTCTCCTCCGACTCCGGCTGCAAACAGACCTCGTCCGGACTCCTACGGGAGCCGGACTCTGCCCACAACTCCGACCGCAAGCAGACTCCGCCCGGACTCCTACGGGAGCCGGGCTCCATCACCAACTTCAACCGCTGGTAAGCTTCGTCCGGACTCCTACGGGAGCCGGACTTCGCCCCTGACTTTAATTGCAGGAAGACTCCACCCGGACCCCTATGGGAGCCGGGCCTCGTCCCCGACTCTGGCTGCAGACAGACCCCGTCCGGATTCCTACGGGAGCCGGACTTCGCCCACAACTCCGATCGCCAGCAGACTCCGCCCGGACACCTACAGGAGCCGGGCTCCGTCACCAACTTCAACCACTGGTAAGCTTCGTCCGGACTCCTACAAGAGCCAGACTTCGCCCCTGACTTTAATTGCAGGAAGACTCCACCCGGACCCCTACGGGAGCCAGGCCTCATCCCCGACTCCGGCTGCAGATAGACCTCGTCCAGACTACTACGGGAGCCGGACTCCACCCATAACTCCGACCGTCAGCAAACTCCGCCCGGACTCCTATGGGAGCCGGGCTCCGTCACCAACTTCAATCGCTGGTAAGCTTTGTCCGGACTCCTACGGGAGCTGGACTTCGCCCTTGACTTAATTGCAGGAAGACTCCGCCCGGACCCCTACGGGAGCAGGGCCTCGTCCCCAACTCTGGCTGCAGACAGACCTTGTCCGGACTCCTACGGGAGCCGGACTCCGCCCACAACTCAGACTGCAAGCTGACTCCGCCTGGACTCCTACGGGAGCTGGGCTCCGTCACCAACTTCAACCGCTGGTAAGCTTCGTCCGGACTCCTACGGGAGCCGGACTTCGCCCCTGACTTTAATTGTAGGAAGACTCTGCCCGGACCCCTACGAGAGCCGGGCCTCGTCCCTGACTCCGGCTGCAGACAGACCTCGTCCGGACTCCTACGGGAGCCAGACTCCGCCTCCAACTCCAATTGCCAAGTAGACTCTGCCCAGACTCCTACGGGAGTCGGACTCCGCCCACAACTCCAACTGCCAAGTAGACTCCGCCCGGACTCCTACGGGAGCCGGGCTCCGTCACCAACTTCAACCGCTGGTAAGCTTCGTCCGGACTCCTACGGGAGCCGGACTTCGCCCCTGACTTTAATTGCAGGAAGACTCCACCCAGACTCCTACGGGAGCCGAGCCTCGTCCCCGACTCCGACTGCAGACAGACCTCATCCGGACTCCTACGGGAGCCGGACTCCGCCCACAACTCCGACCGCCAGCAGACTCTGCCCGGACTCCTACGGGAGCCGGGCTCCATCACCAACTTCAACCGTTGGTAAGCTTCATCCGGACTTTTACGAGAGCCGGACTTCGCCCCTGACTTTAATTGCAGGAAGAATCCGCCCGGACCCCTACGGGAGCCGGGCCTCATCCCCGACTCCGGCTGCAGACAGACCTCGTCCGGACTCCTACGGGAGCCGGACTCCGCCCACAACTCCAACCGCCAGCAGACTCCACCCGGACTCCTACAGGAGCCGGGCTCCATCACCAACTTCAACCGCTGGTAAGCTTTGTCCGGACTCCTACGGGAGCCAGACTTCGCCCCTGACTTTAATTGCAGGAAGACTCCACCCGAACCCCTACTGGAGCCAGGCCTCGTCCCCGACTCCGGCTACAGACAGACCTTGTCCGGACTCCTACGAGAGCCAGACTCCGCCCACAACTCCAACCGCAAGCAGACTCCGCCCGGACTCCTACGGGAGCCGGGCTCCGTCACCAACTTCAACCGCTGGTAAGCTTCGTCCGGACTCCTATGGGAGCCGGACTTCACCCCTGACTTTAATTGCAGGAAGACTCCGCCCGGACCCCTACGGGAGCCGGACCTCGTCCCTGACTCCGACTGCAGACAGACCTCGTCCAGACTCCTACGGGAGCCGGACTCCACCCCCAACTCCAACTGCCAAGTAGACTCCGCCCGGACTCCTACGGGAGCCGGACTCCGCCCACAACTCCAACTGCCAAGTAGACTCCACCCGGACTCCTACGGGAGCCGGACTCCACCCACAACTCCAACTGCCAAGTAGACTCCGCCCGGACTCCGTCACCAACTTCAACTGCTGGTAAGCTTCGTCCGGACTCCTACGGGAGCCGGACTTCACCCCTGACTTTAATTGCAGGAAGACTCCGCCCAGACCCCTACGGGAGCCGGGCCTCGTCCCTGACTCTGGCTATAGACAGACCTCGTCCGGACTCCTACGGGAGCTGGACTCCGCCCCCAACTCCAACTGCCAAGTAGACTCTGCCCGGACTCCTACAGGAGCCGGACTCCACCCACAACACCAACTGCCAAGTAGAGTCCGCCCGGACTCCTACAGGAGCCGGGCTCCGTCACCAACTTCAACCGCTGGTAAGCTTCGTCCGGACTCCTACGGGAGCTGGACTTCGCCCCTGACTTTAATTGCAGGAAGACTCCACCCGGACCCCTACGAGATCCGGGCCTCGTCCCCGACTCTGGTTGCAGACAGACCTCGTCCGGACTCCTACGGGAGCCGGACTCCGCCCACAACTCCGATCGCCAGCAGACTCCGCCCGAACTCCTACGGGAGTCGGTCTCCATCACCAACTTCAACCGCTGGTAAGCTTCGTCCGGACTCCAACGGGAGCCGGACTTCGCCCCTGACTTTAATTACAGGAAGACTCCGCCCGGACCCCTACGAGAGCCGGGCCTCATCCCCGACTCCGGCTGCAGACAGACCTCGTCCGGACTCCTACGGGAGCCGGACTCCGCCCACAACTCCGACCGCCAGTAGACTCTGCCTGGACTCCTACGGGAGCTGGGCTCCGTCACCAACTTCAACCGCTGGTAAGCTTCGTCCGGACTCCTACAGGAGCCGGACTTCGCCCCTGACTTTAATTGTAGGAAGACTCCGCCCGGACCCCTACGGGAGTCGGGCCTCATCCCCGACTCCGTCTGCAGACAGACCTTGTCCGGACTCCTACAGGAGCCGGACTCCGTCCACAACTCCGACCGCAAGCAGACTTCGCCCGGACTCCTACGGGAGCCGGGCTCCGTCACCAACTTCAACCGCTGGTAAGCTTCGTCCGGACTCCTACGGGAGCCGGACTTCACCCCTGACTTTAATTATAGGAAGACTCCGCCCGGACCCCTACGGGAGCCGGGCCTCATCCCTGACTCCGGCTGCAGACAGCCCTCGTCCGGACTCCTACGGGAGTCGGACTCTGCCCCCAACTCCAATTGCCAAGTAGACTTCGCCCGGACTCCTACGGGAGCCGGACTCCGCCCATAACTCCATCTGCCAAGTAGACTCCGCCCAGACTTTTACGGGAGCCGGCCTCCATCACCAACTTCAACCGCTGGTAAGCTTCGTCCGGACTCCTACGGGAGCCGGACTTTGCCCCTGACTTTAATTGCAGGAAGACTTCGCCCGGACCCCTACGGGAGTCGAGCCTCGTCCCTGACTTCGACTGCAGACAGACCTCGTCCGGACTCCTACGGGAGCCAGACTCCGCCCCCAACTCCAACTGCCAAGTAGACTCCGCTCGGACTCCTACGGGAGCCGGACTCCGCCCATAACTCCAACTGCCATGTAGACTCCATCCGGACTCCTACGGGAGCCAGGCTCTGCCACCAACTTCAACTGCTGGTAAGCTT